>NC_084574.2:36370000-36415000 GCF_033978685.3 Nerophis lumbriciformis | reverse complement strand
ATCAGCGTTGCGTGTGTCAGCTGGTGTGCTCTCAGTACAACAGCCAATCAAATTAGATCTACTTTGTTTTCATCACACAGCATTCATCCAATCAAATTGCAGGACAACCAACGAAGAAGACATGTCCAAACCACACGCCAGTGAACAAAAAATGATACCTAAAATAATTTTGTTTGGGTATAAAAACGGTTTGCAGTATGCAACACATGCGGTTCGAAAATTACTGATGGAGAGGCAACAACTTCCAACTTCGTCCGGCATTTGAAGTTGCACAAAGAACGGTAAGTTTTGAATGTAAGATAACGTTTATTGGCTAAGTAACGTGACTTTTATTTGCTGTGTAGTTAAATCAGTGAGGCTGTAAACTCACTGCTAACGTTATAACGTTATTGCAAACACGGGAATCTGTTGCAGTTCACTACCTTATTCATACTTTTTGTTCAGTGATTTTTTTTAAGCAGGGTTACGTTAGTCAATATATCACACGTAACGTTAGACGGCGGTCAGCAGCACCGCGTATTTTAGCCACCTAAAAAAAGACAAAAATAGTAAAATAAAGGTCAGTTAAAATGTATACTATATTATGAATATGTGTACCGTTTTAGCTAGCTTTCTGACATATTGTTGGTTGTTTACCTCAGTGGTCCCCAACCACCGGGCCGCGGCCCGGTACTGGTCCGTGGATCGATTGGTATCGGGCCGCACAAGAATTTTTATTTTTTTTTCCTCTTTTTTTAATTAAATCAACATAAAAAACACAAGATACACTTACAAGTAGTGCACCAACCCAAAACAACTCTCTCTCCCCTTTTGTTCTGGGCATTGAACATGAAGACTCTTCCTTCACTGTTCCGAGTGGCCATGAGAGTCTTGGCAGTGCCTGCCTCCAGTGCTCCAGTGGAGCGAGTTTTCAGCCATGGTGGCATCATACTACGCCCCCATCGTGCACAAATGACTGACAGACTCTTGGCTAATTTGGTCTTTTGCAAATGCAATGCAGCATAGGGCCCTGACATATAAAAAGTACAACTTTTTTGTTATGTTCACGTATATGTCATGTTTTTTCAATGTTAACACTTTTGTACAAATAAGTACATTTGCACTTTATTTTTCAATGTGTTTGTTCTGTAAAGGAATGAGTTAATGTTTAAAATGAATGGTTAATAGTGCTATTATAAAGTGCAATGTCAGCACAATTTTCTTTTCTGCAATTTAAAATGCACTTGTTTTAATAAATAAATACAGCGTTTGAAAAGCATACACAATCTGTGTTAATATATTAGTCTGTGGTTAAAAGGACTTGAAAGGACTCGAAACTCAAAATGCAGGACTTAGGACTTGACTTGAGACTTTCCAGTCTTGACTTTGGACTTGACTCGGGGCTTGCCTGTCTTGACTCGGGACTTGACTCGGACTTGAGGGCAAAGACTTGAGACTTACTTGTGACTTGCAAAACAATGACTTGGTCCCACCTCTGCTATTTTGCCCATAAAGCCCTCTAAAAAACATGTGTACAGCTCTGGTAATGGGTATATTCGCACCCATCTGCACAAATGTACTTCAAAATGTAACAATCAAAATAAATATGACTTTTTTTTTTGTTTACTAGGGCATGCATATATAATATGCGTTAGTTTGACCATTTAAAATTAACGATAATAAAAAGGAGCTCCTTGGAAATAGCATAAAAATGCCCCAAAAACATGGAAAAACGCGATTCATAGCGTTACATTTTGGTGTAACCATCATCAGCGTTCTGTTTTGATTGATTGAGTGAGACTTTTATTAGTAGGTTGCACAGTGAAGTACATATTCCGTACAATTGACCACTAATAAACTTTTGGTACTGGGCCTTGTGAAATTGAGAGGTTTATTATGTGCGTGATGATTGGGGCAATGATGGAGGCAGAGTCCCTGAGGAATCTGGAGGGGATATTGTCAAGGCCGGTGGCCTTGTTTGGGTGGAGCATGCTCAATTTTTTGTTCAGGTATATTTCTTTTATATTTTGATAAATCATCATAAATAGGTATTGATCTATCTTTAAGCTGTGTGTATTTGATTTCAGTTTGCTTTTGACATCTTATTTAGAATTGTAGTTGAAACTTTTACAACCTTGTGTTGCACTCATGATGGTGTAACCAAACTAGATTATTTTGAATATTTATTTCCTTTATTACATGCATATATAACATGCGTTAGTTTGACCATTTAAAATTAACGATAATAAAAAGGAGCTGCTTGGAAATAGCATAAAAATGCCCCAAAAACATGGAAAAACGTTAGCGTTACTTTTTGGTGTAACCATCATGAGCGTTCTGTTTTGATTGATTGATTGAGACTTGTATTAGTAGGCTGCACAGTGAAGTACATATTCCGTACAATTGACCACTAAATGGTAACACCCGAATAAGTTTTTCAACTTGTTTAAGTCGGGGTTGTCATGACTTGGTCCTGGGTGTTTGCTTTTCCGGAAGGCAACGAAAAGTTGGCTCGGGCGAGACGGGAATGTGAGTACATATTTTTATTTTTTACACTAACAAAGGACAAAAAAAAAGAGTACAAACGAAAAGCGCGCACAGTGGCGGAGAACAAACTATGAAACCAAAAGACTATAGAATTAATAAACAAAAACTTACTTGGCTTGGACTAAAGTAGCAGCATGAAAGATGGACATGAAAACAAGTGTCAGGAATGTGAAGAGCATAAATGTGGGATGTCGCCAGCAAGACAAACTGAAAACAATGAACTTAAATACTACAGACATGATTAGTGAAAACAGGTGCGTGACTCAAAACGTGAAACAGGTGCGTGACGTGACAGGTGAAAACTAATGGTTGCTATGGTGACAAAACAAACAAAAGTGCACAAAAAGTCCAAAAACAAAACCGAACATGACTAAAACAAAACATGATCACACAGACATGACAGAACCTCCCCTTACGGACAGATCCCAGATGTCCAAAAGAAATACAATTAACAAGAGTCATGGGAGGGCGGGGGGGGGGGACATGGCGGTGGGTCGCCAGACCAAGTGGCCCCGAATCCACCGAGGCATAGTCATGTGGCGGCGGTGAGTGGAACGCCGCTGCAGCAGGCGAGGTGGGCGACCCGAGAATGGCCACTTTTGTGGCCGACTGGGAGGTGGGCGCACTTGGCGTGGCGGGCGACCAGGTAGCGGCCATATCCGTGGCCGATGAGGAGGCAGGCGCGTCGTCATCTTGGCAGGCGTGGAAGCTGCAGATGAAGCAGGCAGCGAAGCAGGCAGCGAAGCTAGGCGTGGTGAGTCATGGTCTTGGCGTGGGTCTTGGTCTTGGTCTTGGCGTGGGTCTTGGTCTTGGTCTTGGCGCGGGTCTTGGTTTTGGTCTAGGCGCGGGTCTTGGTCTTGGTCTAGGCGTGGGTCTTGGTCTTGGTCTAGGCGCGGGTCTTGGTCTTGGTCTAGGTGCGGGTCTTGGTCTTGGTCTAGGCGCGGGTCTTGGTCTTGGTCTAGGCGCGAGTCTTGGTCTTGGTCTAGGCGCGGGTCTTGGTCTTGGCGTGGAGGGTCTTGGTCTTGACGTGGAGCTGCGACTGGCGGCACTTGACGTGGAGCTGCGACTGGCGGCACTTGGCATCGTGGAGCTGCGACTGGCGGCACTTGGCGTCGTGGAGCTGCGACTGGTACCAAATGAAGTCTCTGTACTCCATGGAGGAGTAGCGCTGCGTTCCCTCCTCCATGGCGCGGAGGACCTCCCACGCTGCCTCGTCCAAATTGTCCAACTTTTGTGCGGAAAAACTGTTCTGCTGGCGACATAATGTCATGACTTGGTCCTGGGTGTTTGCTTTTCCGGAAGGCAACGGAAAGTTGGCTCGGGCGAGACGGGAATGTGAGTACATATTTTTATTTTTTACACTAACAAAGGACAAAAAAAAGAGTACAAACAAAAAGCGCGCACAGTGGCGGAGAACAAACTATGAAACCAAAAGACTATAGCATTAATAAACAAAAACTTACTTGGCTTGGACTAAAGTAGCAGCATGAAAGATGGACATGAAAACAAGTGTCAGGAACTTGAAGAGCATAAATGTGGGATGTCGCCAGCAAGACAAACTGAAAACAATGAACTTAAATACTACAGACATGATTAGTGAAAACAGGTGCGTGACTCAAAACGTGAAACAGGTGCGTGACGTGATGGGTGAAAACTAATGGTTGCTATGGTGACAAAACAAACAAAAGTGCACAAAAAGTCCAAAAACAAAACCGAACATGACTAAAACAAAACATGATCACACAGACATGACAGGGGTCCACTTAAATTGATTCATGATACAGATATATACTATCATCATAATACAGTCATCACACAAGATAATCATCAGGGTGTATACATTGAATTATTTACATTATTTACAATTTGGGGTGTGGATGGGAGGGGGGGGGTTAGGTTTGGTTGTTATCATCAGTCATCAACAATTGAGAACAGAGAAATGGATATTGAAACAGTGTAGGTCTGACTTGGTAGGATATGTACAGCAAGTAGTGGACATAGAGATAGAGAGAGAGAGATCAGAAGGCATAAGAAAAATATCTGCATTTGATTGTTTACATTTGATTATTAACAACAATCCGGGGAAGGTGTTAGTTTAGGGTTGAAGTTGCCAGGAGGTGTACTTTTATTGCGGTTTTGAAGGAGGATAGAGATGCCCTTTCTTTTATACCTGTTGGGAGCGCATTCCACATTGATGTGGCAATGAGTTAAGACCTTTGTTAGATCGGAATCTGGGTTTAACGTGGTTAGTAGAGCTCCCCCTGGTGTTGTGGTTATGGCGGTCATTTACGTTAAGGAAGTAGTTTGACATGTGCCTCGGTATCAGGGAGGTGTAGCGGATTTTATAGACTAGGCTCAGTGCAAGTTGTTTTACTCTGTCCTCCACCCTGAGCCAGCCCACTTTTGAGAAGTGGGTAGGAGTGAGGTGGGATCTGGGGTGGAGGTCTAGAAGTAATCTGACTAGCTTGTTCTGGGATGTTTGGAGTCTAGATTTGAGGGTTTTTTAGAGGTGCTAGGGTACCAGGAGGTGCATGCGTAATCGAAAAAGGGTTGAACGATAATTCCCGCCAGAATCTTCATGGTGCTTTTGTTGACCAGAGAGGAGATTCTATAGAGAAATCTCGTTCGTTGGTTGACCTTTTTGATTACCTTGGTTGCCATTTTATCACAGGAAAGATTAGCCTCTAGAATGGAACCTGGGTAGGTGAGTTCATCCTTCCTGGTGATAACAATGTCACCCACTTTTATAGTGAAGTCATTGACTTTCTTAAGGTTGATGTGGGACCCAAACAGGATGGATTCTGTTTTACCCAAGTGTATGGATAGCTTGTTGTCAGCGAGCCAGGTGCAAGTACTACAGAGTTCAGCCTTGAGGATTTTCTCCACCTGTGACTTGTCTCTGTCTGATACCAGCAGGGCCGAGTCATCCGCAAACAAGAACAATTCACAGTCGCATGCTGATGACAAGTCGTTTATGTATACTAGGAACAGTAAAGGCCCCAATATACTGCCTCGGGGGACTCCACAGCTCACTGAGAGGGGGGGGGACACGGTGCCGTTCACCTCTACCACCTGCTCCCTCCCCTCCAAGTAAGATTGCATCCAGCTTGATGAGGTTTTGTCAAATCCGATTGCTCTGAGCTTATCCAACAGTATAGCGTGGTCAACGGTGTCAAAGGCCTTCTGAAGGTCCAGCATGACCATGCCGCAGTATTTGCCCGCGTCCACCTCATGTTTGATGTGGTCGGTCAGATAGAGAAGGCACGTGTCAGTGGAGTGGTTAGTTCTGAAGCCGGATTGGAATTTGTACATGAGTTTATTGGTGGCAAGGTAACCATCGACCTGTTCATAAACTATTTTTTCCATTACTTTCGAAATGGAACTGAGAATAGAAACAGGTCGGTAGTTGCCAGGTTCCAATTTGCTTCCTTTTTTAAAGAGGGGAGTTACTCTTGCTATCTTAAAATCTTTTGGTACTTGGCCTTGTGAAATTGAGAGGTCTATTATGTGCATGATGATTGGGGCAATGATGGAGGCAGAGTCCCTGAGGAATCTGGAGGGGATATTCGCAAGGCCGGTGGCCTTGTTTGGGTGGAGCGCACTCAATTTTTTGTTCAGGTATATGTCTTTTATATTTTGATGAATCATCATAAATAGGTATTGATCTATCTTTAAGCTGTGTGCATTTGTTTGCTTTTGACATCTTATTTAGAATTGTAGTTGAAACTTTTACAACCAGAAGTTATCTAATGAACAGGAAACAATACGTGAAGGTAGGCGAACACACCTCTTCAACGCAAAATATATCCTGTGGTGTACCTCAGGGATCAATACTAGGACCTAAATTATTCAATCTATATATATATGACATTTGTAAAGTTACAAAAGATTTAAAGTTAGTATTATTTGCGGATGATACAACAGCGTTTTGTTCAGGAGAGAACACACAGAAGATACTACAAATAATAACAGAAGAAATTAACAAATTAAAAAGATGGTTTGACAAAAACAGACTATCGTTGAATCTCAGTAAAACTAAAATAATGCTATTTGGTAACAGTAGAAGAGAAAGTCAAACACAAATACAAATAGACGAAATAGAAATTGAAAAAGTAAATGAAACCAAATTTCTTGGTATAATGATTGATGATAAATTGAACTGGAAATCTCAGGTAAAAAATATACAACATAAAGTAGCAAGAAACACGTCAATAATGAATAAAGCAAAACATGTCCTGGACAAAAAATCACTTCATATTCTCTACTGCTCACTAGTGTTACCATATCTGAGTTATTGTGCAGAAATATGGGGAAATAATTACAAAAGTACACTTCATTCATTAACGGTGTTACAAAAAAGATCAGTTAGAATAATACATAATGTTGGATATAGAGAACACACAAATCCTTTATTTATTGAATCAAAGATACTGAAATTCTACGACATAGTGAATTTGCAAACAGCTAAAATGATACACAAAGCAAACTATAACCTGCTACCCAAGAATATACAACAATTCTTCTCAAAAAAAAGAGGAGAAATATAATCTTAGGGAGAAATGTAATTTAAAACATTTGTATGCACGTACAACACTTAAGACCTTTAGTACATCAGTATGTGGAATTAAATGATGGAATGGATTAAGCAAAGCAATCAAACAATGTACTAATATGATCCACTTCAAGAAACTCTTCAAACTTAAAGTGTTTACAAAGTACAAAGAAGAAGAACCATGATAAACATTCTGAATTTATTTAACTCATCCATTCTTTCATTCTTTCACTCACAAAATAATCTTACTTATCTCAACATACGAAATGTAACTTACTTCACCAATTATCATTTATTTACTTATTTTATTGTGATTACTTATGGAGTATATTGTGAATAAATTGAGAACAGGAAGTGAACAAAAGTTTTAGCAACTGTTATGTAAAAGAAAAGGGGTAGGATTAAATAAGCTCTGCTTCTTCCTACTCCTTTTCGAACATGTTGAAAAGAGGAACTGGAGATTGTGATGTATCATGTTGTATACTTGCATGTTCGAATTAAACTCAAACTCAACCTTGTGTTGCGCTCATGATGGCGTAAGCAAACCAGATTATTTTGAATATTTATTCCCTTTTTTACATTTAGTATATTTACCGTATTTTCCGCACCATTAGCCGCACCTAAAAACCACAAATTTACTCAAAAGCTGACAGTGCGGCTTTTAACCCGGTGCGCTTTATATATGGATAAATATTAAGATTCATTTTCATAAAGTTTCGATCTCGCAAACTACGGTAAACAGCCGCCATCTTTTTTCCCGGTAGAACAGGAAGCGCTTCTTCTTCTACGCAAGCAACCGCCAAGGTAAGCACCCGCCCCCATAGAACAGGAAGCGCTTCTTCTTCTACTGTAAGCAACCACCCGCCCCCGGAAGAAGAAGAAGCGCGCGGATTTTCGTTTCATTTCCTTTGTGTGTTTACATCTGTAAAGACCACAAAATGGCTCCTACTAAGCGACACGCGTATAACGCAGAATTTAAACTTAAGGCAATAAGTCATGCCGAAGAACACGGAAATAGAGCAGCAGCAAGAGAATATAACATAAATGAATCAATGGTGCGTAGGTGGAGGAAGCAAGAAGATGAACTGCGCCAGGTAAAGAAGACAAAACAGAGTTTCCGAGGGAACAAAGCAAGATGGCAACTGTTGGAGGACAAACTGGAACAGTGGGTTGTTGAGCAGAGAGCAGCAAGCAGAAGTGTCAGCACCATCACTATTCGAATGAAGGCAACAACGCTAGCAAGCGAACTTCACCTGGATGATTTTAAAGGTGGTGCTTCTTGGTGTTTCCGGTTCATGAAAAGACGCAATCGCTCCATCCGCACACGGACTACTATTTCACAGCAACTGCTGGACAACAGTGACACTGACTCCGATGACTTCGACGAGACGGAACCGGCCATTTTGGATCCCACATTTGCCCAACTTTTCAATTCGGACACCGAAGACGAAGAATTCGAAGGATTTACGAATGAAGAATAACTTCAGAAGGTGAGCGCTATGTTTATTTTGTGTGTTGTGACATTAACGTTCGAGCAACATTATGTTGGTATTGCTCTGCACTATTTTGAATTTTACTATGTTTGTGATTGCACATTTGCGTACATTTTGGGACAGAGTTGTTAGAACGCTGTTTTTTAATATATTATTAAAGTTTGACTGACCTATCTGACTGTTTTTTTGACATTCCCTTTAGCGCAGCGTAGGCGCGGCTTATAGTCCGGGGCGGCTTATAGGTGGACAACGTTTTGAAACATGCCATTCATTGAAGGTGCGGCTAATAACCCGGGGCGGCTTATAGTGCGGAAAATACGGTAAATATACTGTGTTTTATGCTTTTTTGTTTTTGGAACATGTACTATACATATAAAACAATAAAGTCCCATATAAAATGATGTTTCTAGCGATACTTTAATTTTGCCTTTGAAAGTAACACTCCAATGTCCATTAGTGGAGATGTACAAACGTCTAAAAACCGCCAACAATACTAGATTTATATCTTGTGACCTGAATGCTAACAAAGTATTAGCGATATCGTTATTATAAGCGCCAATGTTAAGGAACTATTTTTAGCCACGCCGTGATCACAGAGAGCTAATCTAACTAGTTTATGGTGCTTTCTATCCTGCCTCATGGTGAGGGCGGTCGCATTTTTCTCCGCTCCCTCCTTCCCTGCTTGCTTTCTTGTGTCCTTGTCTTGTCTGAACTTTTTTGAAGCCTCTTTCTTTGCGCTGCCCTCAAATCTAAACATCAAACATGGATATGATCAGCTGGACTCTCGACGCAATTGACGCACATGAGATCAAGGGTTGGAATTGGGGGTTAAATCACCAAAAATGTTTCCCGGGCGCGGCACCGCTGCTGCTCACTGCTCCCCTCACCTCCCAGGTGGTGATCAAGGGGATGGGTCAAATGCAGAGGACACTATTCACCACACGTAGTGTGTGTGTGACAATCATTGGTACTTTAACTTTTAACTTTATTATATGGCTCTCACGGAAATACATTTTAAAATATTTGGATTTCATGGTTCTCTCAGGAGGCTACGCCGGATAGTCGAACCTCGGATTCAGGAGGAACAGAGTGGTTTTCGTCCTGGTCGTGGAACTGTGGACCAGCTCTATACTCTCGGCAGGGTCCTTGAGGGTGCATGGGAGTTTGCCCAACCAGTCTACATGTGCTTTGTGGACTTGGAGAAGGCATTCGACCGTGTCCCTCGGGAAGTCCTGTGGGGAGTGCTCAGAGAGTATGGGGTTTCGGACTGTCTGATTGTGGCGGTCCGCTCCCTGTATGATCAGTGTCAGAGCTTGGTTCGCATTTCCGGCAGTAAGTCGGACACGTTTCCGGTGAGGGTTGGACTCCGCCAAGGCTGCCCTTTGTCACCGATTCTGTTCATAACTTTTATGGACAGAATTTCTAGGCGCAGTCAAGGCGTTGAGGGGATCCGGTTTGGTGGCTGCAGGATTAGGTCTCTGCTTTTTGCAGATGATTTGGTCCTGATGGCTTCATCTGGCCAGGATCTTCAGCTCTCACTGGATCGGTTCGCAGCTGAGTGTGAAGCGACTGGGATGAGAATCAGCACCTCCAAGTCCGAGTCCATGGTTCTCGCCCGGAAAAGGGTGGAGTGCCATCTCCGGGTTGGGGAGGAGATCTTGCCCCAAGTGGAGGAGTTCAAGTACCTCGGAGTCTTGTTCACGAGTGAGGGAAGAGTGGATCGTGAGATCGACAGGCGGATCGGTGCGGCGTCTTCAGTAATGCGGACGCTGTATCGATCCGTTGTGGTGAAGAAGGAGCTGAGCCGGAAGGCAAAGCTCTCAATTTACCGGTCGATCTACGTTCCCATCCTCACCTATGGTCATGAGCTTTGGGTCATGACCGAAAGGACAAGATCACGGGTACAAGCGGCCGAAATGAGTTTCCTCCGCCGAGTGGCGGGGCTCTCCCTTAGAGATAGGGTGAGAAGCTCTGTCATTCGGGGGGAGCTCAAAGTAAAGCCGCTGCTCCTCCACATCGAGAGGAGCCAGATGAGGTGGTTCGGGCATCTGGTCAGGATGCTACCCGAACGCCTCCCTAGGAAGGTGTTTAGGGCACGTCCGACCGGTAGGAGGCCACGGGGAAGACCCAGGACACGCTGGGAAGACTATCTCTCCCAGCTGGCCTGGGAACGCCTCGGGATCCCCCGGGAGGAGCTGGACGAAGTGGCTGGGGAGAGGGAAGTCTGGGCTTCCCTGCTTAAGCTGCTGCCCCCGCGACCCGACCTCGGATAAGCGGAAGAAGATGGATGGATGGATGGATGGGTTCTCTCAGTCAAAAAGGTTCCCGACCTCTGTACTCGACAAACGCGCAAACAAGCGTGCTCATGTCCCTCGGGGGACCACTGCGAACATTCCACCGGGACTCGTGACGTCTGGCCCCGGAGCAACATGAAAGACGATCATTCTATTGGAGACACACCGTGGACACCACAGGTGACACGGCAGACAGGTGTATTTTTGTCAGAGCGTGACATTTCTTATGCAATTAAAGTCTTTTCCGGCGCTCCCCTCGAGATTTGTAACTTCAGACTTGGAAAATAAGAGTTGCCGCTCAGCAGCGGAGCGACTTTGTTTCCGTCTAATCTCCTCATCTTCTCCCCGAGGACATTACGCACACTCTTTTTCATCAACATTTCTTGGTGAAATGAACACCAGTTCTTCAAGTCCTATTTATTAAATCCCCCTGGGTGCCGCCACTCCACCTAGGGAGTGCCGAGTGCACGTAGGCAGACTGAATCAAATAGGAATTGGAATGTGAGGCGCTCTCATGCATAAAGCGTACAAAGTGACATTTTCCGGAACTAATTCCGCCTTGAAAAGGGGTTAGGAAAATCATAAAGAAATGTCGGCGATAATAACGCACGGTGTGAGAACATATGCACGCGTGCATTGTTGACATCCATACCGTTCCAAGAGAAAGTATTGAATAAGAACAAAGCTTACGCAACACGAGCGATTTACGCTTCCAGTCAAAAGATGTTCTGTGCAGCCTGTTTTGCATATTGACGCCTGATCGTCTTGCATGTTTTATTGCACAAAGAAGGAGAGGAGGCCATTTTTGCTTTACCATAACTCACAGAGTGACTTTCTTTTCGAGCCGATACCGAGTGAAATCCAGGGCTGGAATCGGCCTTACCGATCCGATACAGATACTCTGTGCAAATAAACCTACGTGTCTTCTAAAATGTAAAAAGTTGTGTGTTTTCCAAAAATAACATATCTATCTAAAAAAAAAAAACAGCGGTAAAAATGTAAGAAAAAAAGAGCGAAACATTGTAATGTAACGAGAAAAAGCTGGAATTTTTAAAGTAATAAATGAATTAATAGTAATATCATTTGTCACCTACAACCCAATATATATATATATATAAATATATATATATATATATATATATATATATACATATATATATATATATATATATATGTATATATGTATATATATATATATATATATATATATATATATATATATACATATATATATATATGTATATATATGTATGTATATATATATATATATATATACATACATATATGCATACATACATAAATACATACCTATATATATATATGTATATATATGTATATATATATATATATATATATATATATATATATATATATATATATATATATATACACACACACACACATATATATATATATATATATATATATATATATATATAGGTATGTATTTATGTATGTATGCATATATATATATATATATATATATATATATATATATATATATATATATATAGGTATGTATTTATGTATGTATGCATATATATATACATATATATATATATATATATATATATATATATATATATATATATATATATATATATATATAGGTATGTATTTATGTATGTATGCATATATATATATATATATATATATATATATATATATATATATATATATATATATATATATATATATATATATAGGTATGTATTTATGTATGTATGCATATATATATATATATATATATATATATATATATATATATAGGTATGTATTTATGTATGTATGCATATATGTATATATATATATATATATATATATATATATATATATATATATATCCATATATATATGTTTAGGTATGTATGTATCTATGTATATATATATATATACATATATATATATATATATATATATATATATATATATATATATATATATATATATATATATATATATATATACTTTTAAATATGCAGACCTTTGTAGAAAATATTAGAAGCTCTCAAAAATAAAATTAACTTATAATATAAACAAAGTTTAGTTAGTTAAAAATGATAAAAACTAAATAATACGAACTCATCAATTCATTTGAAAAACCACAACAACCCTTATAAACACTGTTAAATGTGTAACTGAACATTATTATTCTCGTAGAGGGAGCATTTTTGACACACTAGGTTATGCGGTTACACAATCGTATTATTTTTTTTTTATTATTTTATTCTTACATGACAAAAAAAACCAATAGTAAAAATGTCAAAAATGGGCCAAAAAATTGGAATGTATTTAAAAAAAGCTGAAATGTTCTAATAAGTTACAATTAAAGTACCAAGGAATGTCACACACACACACTATGTGTGGCAAAATAATTCTCTGCATTTGACCCATCAATAATAATATATTTAGTCACCTATAATACATAGCTGACACAATATATGTTTTTCACATTTGTCTTGTGATAATAATAAAAATATATATGCATATGGCCCCCCGCATGCTTTGATTTTTCAGTATGTGGTCCTTGGTGGAAAAACTTTAGACACCAGTGATCTAAAATATTAGAAGCTGTCAAAATAAAAATGAAATCTATTTTAAATATAAATAATGTTTAGTTAGTTAATTAAAAATACAATAATACTAAATTATCAATTAGTTTGAACAAACTACAACAACCCTAATAAACACTGTTATTATTTTTCTACAGACATATTTTTTTACACACAAGGTTATACAGTGACACAATCGTATTATTATATGTTTTATTCTATTCTTACATTGGGGGAAAAAACCCCCAGATAAAAACGTTAAAAAAAACCACTCTTATATAGCGAGGAAAAGCTGAAATGTCCTAACTACCGTCCTAAGTCCTAAGTCCAAATTCCTAAGTCTTTCATACCGACAGCCATCGGACTGTATAATGCATATGTTCCTTTTTGACTGTACTTGACTGTATAATAGACTGTATTTATATTATCCATATGTTAATAATGCTGTATAATAGACTGTATTTATATTATTCACATGTTAAAAATGCTGTATAATAGACTGTATTTATATTATTCACATGTAAATAATGCTGTATAATAGACTGTATTTATATTATTCACATGTAAAACATACCTAAGTGTTTATTGTTTATTGTTTATTGTGAGCAAACTGTGGTGCTGAATGTCCCCCAGGGATCAATAAAGTACTTTCTATTTTGTTCTATTTTATTCTATTATATTCTATTCTAGTAATTAAACTAATATTTAATAATAATATATATACATAGTATATTTATTGTAAATAAAGTCATCTATTTTACTAAGCTGACACAAAGTTATGTCCTTAAGTATATATATTCTACACAGCATATTGATAAAATTTAATTTATTTTAGTATAACAATCTACAAGGTTAATACAATTGACTTTGCTTTTTCCCTTCCATTAATCTGCTTTCTTTTGTCATTAAAGTTATTATTACATATATGTACTGTTGCGTTTGAAAAAAATGGTATTGTTGATAATTGAGGTAATTTGAAACGACGTGGTCGCATAGTGATGCGGTTGTGGTTCTCCCAAGGATGCAGACGGCTTCGGACACAGCTTGCAGGTAGGAAAATAATTTATTGAAAATATAAATCGTACGGGGAACGAACAAAAGACGTGCAAATAGCAAAAGGCAAAAACAAAAGGACTAGCGTGGGAGCTAGCAGGCACAAATAGCATAGCGTGAAAAGCTAGCAGAATCAAAGTAGTCGTTAACAGTTGCATGGGAACAAACTAGGAAGCCAGACCGAGTGAGGCCAGCACAAAGACTAAATAGCCCTCTGATTAGTGCCCGGGCAACAGGTGTGCGTCCCGAACACTAACCAGAGGCAGGTGCGTACAATCTGCCGTCATGGCAACAGAAACAAACTAAACTCAAGGTGCTGAAAACACGTGACTAAAACATAAACAAACTATGATCCGGGCAGCGGATCGTAACAGTAATTATTATTATTATTCATTTGCAACATTGTTATTTTTATTGGTATTTTTGTTGCTCCATTTGTAGTGCAATGATGTTCATTGTCATTTCTGTGTTATTAATATTTACTTCAGTTATTATTACATATATGTACTGTTGTGTTTGAAAAAAATGGTATTGTTGATAATTGAGGTAATTATTATTATTATTCATTTGCAACATTGTTATTTGTATTGGTATTTTTCTTGCTGCATTTGTAGTGCAATAATGTTCATTGTCATTTCTGTGTTATTAATATTTACTTCACTAACTGCTGCTTTGCTATCATTTTGGTATCATATTTACAATGCATACACATACATATCGTATTTGCTGATGTTGTTGTTGTTGTCTCTCTGTCTTATCCCCCCTCTTGTCCCCGCAATTCCCCCCTCTGTTTTCCTTTTTTTCTTCTTTCTATCCCCTCCTGCTCTGGCCCGGCTGCAGCAAATAATAATATAAATCAATTTAATCAACTCAAATACAAATAAGTCAACAAGAAAAGTATCCCACACTTCTCTTTAGTAAAGTAAACGTGTACAGAAGATTTGTGTATCCACATCAACGATAGGATTTGCCTGAATGGCTGGACAGGACAAAAAATAAAAAAATAAAATAAAATAACATAATAATAATTATAATTTTGTATATATATATATATATATATATATATGTCTTAATAAGGTTATCCAAAAAATAGCGCTCGATACCGTAGTAGAGCGCAATATATGTATGTGTGGGAAAAAAAATCACAAGACTATTTCATCTCTACAGGCCTGTTTCATGAGGGGGGGTACCCTCAATCATCAGGAGATTTTAATGGGAGCATTCGCATACCATGGTTTATATAGGGCACAGAGTGGGTGGGTACAGGCTGGCCTAGGGGCGTGGTAATTTCACCCTCACCTATGAACCCACACCAGGAAACCAGCCGAAAAAGAACAGAAAACGAAACGACATCATCTGGTACAACCCCCCATACAGCAAAAACGTCTCAACTAACATTGGACACAAATTCCTCAATCTGATTGACAAACACTTTCCCAAAGACAACACCCTAAGAAAAGTATTCAACAAGAACAACATTAAATTGAGCTACAGCTGCATGAACAATATACGACAAATCATCTCAAACCACAACAAAACAATTGCAAATGAGCCGTCGGCCCCCAGACAGAGCGACTCCAAAGGCTGTAACTGTCGAAAGAAACCTGATTGCCCTCTCAACGGGGGGTGCTTACAAACATCAGTTGTCTACCAATCTAAAGTAATACGCAAGGACATTAACACATTCGACACATATGTAGGATTAACCGAGGGAGAATTCAAAACCAGATGGAACAACCACAAGGCTTCTTTCAGGAACAAAAACCTGCGAAATACCACGGAACTCAGCAAACACATTTGGGACCTCAACGACAATAATGTTGAATATTCAATAACATAGCAAATTCTTGCATCCAGCACACCTTACAATAGTGGTAATAAAAGATGCAACCTATGCTTGAAAGAGAAACTGTTTATTATTTACCGTCCAGACCTGTCATCCCTCAACAAGCGCAGCGAAATTGTAACAGCATGCCGCCATAGACGGAAACACCTCCTAGGTAACACATGAGCCAATCACCACGCCCCTAGGCCAGCCTGTACCCACCCACTCTGTGCCCTATATAAACCATGGTATGCGAATGCTCCCATTAAAATCTCCTGATGATTGAGGGTACCCCCCTTCATGAAACAGGCCTGTAGAGATGAAATAGTCTTGTGATTTTTTTCCCCACACATACATATATTGCGCTCTACTACGGTATCGAGCACTATTTTTTGGATAACCTTATTAAGAAACCTATATATATATATATATATATATATATGTATAAATATATATATATATATATATATATATATATATATATATATATATATATATGTATATATATATATATATATATATATATATATATATATATATATATATATATATATATATATATATATATATATATATATATATTTATACATATATATATATATATATATATATATAGGTTTTTAGCATTTTTTCAAATAAAAAAACATCAATATGGTGTCCCTTTTCTTTGACTTTTCAGTATGTGGACCTTGGTGTAAAAACTTAGGAATGTATCAAAAGTATCGATATTTTACATTGAGAATCGATATTAGAGCATAAAGGTCTGGTATCGGCGGTATCGATATTTTGGTATCGATCCGCATGTCACTCACACCTGTGTTAAGTGAGCTGGCACAGCAGGGCATCTTGACTCGCCCGTCCCCTCAATTAGTGAGAGCGGCAGGCGAGCCAAATTACGAAACAGGAGCAGCGTTATTTATCGGCCGTATCGGACACGTCTTGTAGAAGTGGTGTGGTGAAATTGTCTCCTTCGTAAGACAAGTGAAGGACAGCATTTAAGGTGAGGAAGGGGAATTAGGAGCCGCAGACACACCTCGTCAGAACTTAATACATTACGGACCCGAAAAGACTTAATTGGATTAGAAAGAGTCGGGTCATCTTATGTTCAATGTGTAGCCACGTGTTCACACTGGTGGCGGTGAGCTTTTCCTCCTGTCACTCACACCTGTTGAAATGCAGCCATGAAACAAAAAGTGTGTCAGAGGTTGGACAAGGAAGATGTTATGATGCTAACTTGTAAGATACTGAAACAGATGTTTGATTATCCAACAAAGTATCAGTAATATTCTTATTCATCTCATCATTTCATATTTTTAATGCCTTGTTTATGTGGTATTTATTAGCTTGTATATACCATGCAACTGGTTTAATTGTGCCTAGTTTTTACTTACATATTTATGTAACATTGATTTGTTTTACTAATTATATTATTTCCAGTGTTTCCTCAGGGGAAGACTCCTGTGCCTCGCCGTGTGCTCTTCGTCATTGCGGTGGCGGCCCGTCATCATGCACTCAGGCTCCCTAAGATAGTGTTTTCTCACCCGGTTTCTCCGTGCTCAGTCACGTGTGTGTGTGTACATTTATTTTATTATGTGTGTATGTAAGATCCTGGACTTATTTTTTTATTTTTTTATGATTTTAAACGTAAAGCACGTTGTTCTACATTGTGTATGCATGAAAAGTGGTCTGATGCCCGATCATTTCTTTTACATTTCATCAGTGTGTGGTTTTTGCACAATTTCAACTCCTCCACATGGAGAGGAGCCAGATGAGGTGGTTCGGGCATCTGGTCAGGATGCCACCCGAACGCCTCCCTAGGGAGGTGCTTAGGGCACGTCCGACCGGTAAGAGACCATGGGGAAGATCCAGGACACGTTGGGAAGACTATGTCTCCCGACTGGCCTGGGAACGCCTCGGGATCCCCCGGGAAGAGCTGGAGGACAAAGTGGCTGGGGAGAGGGAAATCTGGGCTTCCCTGTTTAGGCTGCTACCCTCGCGACCCGACCTCGGATAAGCGGAAGAAGATGGATGGATGGATGGAAGATCGATTGCCTAAAACAAGTTCTTATGTCTCACTTGAAAATGACTGTTCAGGGGATTGTGACTCAAAATTGGAAATATATACCTGTTGAGATTGGGAGTTTTTCAGAATCAGGATCAAAATCAGCAGTGTAGTCGTACCGTGAAGCCAACATAAACAGTTGCATGTAGCGAACACACATTTCCCAAGGTCTGGAGGTGTAAGACGGATGTACACAGGGGTGTGATTAGTGTTGGCAGCAGGTGGGGACACTCATCAATAAACACAAGTCTGGTGTGAAAGCTCAGCGCTCCTTAACAACGGGGACGTAAACAAGGGAGACAAGACGAGACACGTGTAGACAGGTCATGTCTTGTAAAGGTGAACACTGTATATACTGTACATAAGCATGCAAACTATGTGAGTGCCTTTGGCCTATGCTGTATTCGGTAAACATACTTTAAAACATTCCAGAATAACTGAAAAACACACAGATAAAAATAATGTCCGACCAATATTTGAATATCGTATTGTTGAGATGACACAGACATCTTTTTTCAGGCAGAATAGTTTGTTTTAAGGTGACCATATTTTGCTATTCAAAATAAAATGCCCACTTTCCCAGGAGAGGCTAAACATGGTAGATGAATTCAGTTGGCACCGTTAATTGTAATATTTGATGAGGTACATTTTGACACGTTTTTGAGTCCAGTAATTATGGAACATAATCATGTATTGAGTCGATAAAACACTAGAAATGTGTATCGGACATTGGAATGTAGACAATGCATAGTAGAAGTGATTTATTGGCTGATATGTTGTGCAAACACAACTACCGTATTTTCCGCACCATTAGCCGCACCTAAAAACCACAAATTTACTCAAAAGCTGACAGTGCGGCTTTTAACCCGGTGCGCTTTATATATGGATTAATATTAAGATTCATTTTCATAAAGTTTCGGTCTCGCAACTACGGTAAACAGCCGCCATCTTTTTTCCCGGTAGAACAGGAAGCGCTTCTTCTTCTACGCAAGCAACCGCCAAGGTAAGCACCCGCCCCCATAGAACAGGAAGCGCTTCTTCTTCTACTGTAAGCAACCACCCGCCCGCGTAGAAGAAGAAAAAGCGCGCGGATATTACCGTACGTTTCATTTCCTGTTTACATCTGTAAAGACCACAAAATGGCTCCTACTAAGCGACAAGGATCCGGTTCATGAAAAGACGCAATCTCTCCATCCTCACACGGATTACTATTTCACAGCAACTGATATTCCTGTGAACCGCACTGTGGATACTGTGGATACAACGGGAGCACGTACGGTGAATATTCGCACCACAGGGAATGAGAAGTCGTCCTTCACTGTGGTTCTAGCTTGCCATGCTAATGGCCTGAAACTTCCACCCATGGTGATATTCAAAAGGAAGACCTTGCCAAAAGAGAACTTTCCAGCCGGCGTCATCATAAAAGCTAACTCGAAGGGATGGATGGATGAAGAAAAGATGAGCGAGTGGTTAAGGGAAGTTTACGCGAAGAGGCCGGGTGGCTTTTTTCACACAGCTCCGTCCATGTTGATATACGACTCTATGCGCGCCCACATCACAGATGGTGTCAAAAAACAAGTGAAGCACACAAATACAACACTCGCCGTCATTCCGGGTGGATTAACCAAAGAACTCCAACCGCTGGATATTGGTGTCAACAGGGCATTCAAATCACGACTGCGAACGGCGTGGGAACAATGGATGACCGAAGGCGAACACACCTTCACTAAGACAGGCAGACAGCGCTGGACGACATACGCCAACATTTGCCAGTGGATCGTAAATGCCTGGGCAGATATTTCGGTCACAACTGTGGTCCGAGCTTTCCGGAAGGCAGGATTCACAGAACTGCTGAACAGTGACACTGACTCCGATGACTTCGACGAGACGGAACCGGGCATTTTGGATCCCACATTTGCCCAACTTTTCAATTCGGACACCGAAGACGAAGAATTCGAAGGATTTACGAATGAAGAATAACTTCAGAAGGTGAGCGCTATGTTTATTTTGTGTGTTGTGACATTAACGTTCGAGCAACATTATGTTGCTATTGCTCTGCACTATTTTGAATTTTACTATGTTTGTGATTGCACATTTGCGTACATTTTGGGACAGAGTTGTTAGAACGCTGGTTTTTAATATATTATTACAGTTTGACTGACCTATCTGACTGTTTTTTTGACATTCCCTTTAGCGCAGCGTAGGCGCGGCTTATAGTCCGGGGCGGCTTATAGGTGGACAAAGTTTTGAAATATGCCATTCATTGAAGGTGCGGCTAATAATCCGGTGCGCCTTATAGTGCGGAAAATACGGTAATCAAGTTGTGTTGACATCCTGGGAAGTTACACAAGTCTCTAAATGACTTGGTCATGCCCTTCTCGTCCTGTTTGTTCTCACTCTGGGCTGATTGGGCGGATAAGAACCTGCACTGGAGAGCAGCCGAGCCATGGCACATTAGACAGTTGTAAGCCCAAAGTAAGGTCATGCTCAAACTTAAGTGGCCAAGACTGTGAACCTGCACCCTGCTCATTGGAGAGGTTAATGGGGTTTCACAACAAATGGCTCCCCCGGGGGCGGAGAATGTGGATTTGATTGTTTTTTTTCCTCCTCAAAGCCAGTGTTGTCTTGCCATGCGTTCGAGCCTAAAATGAGACAATAAGAAATTGTTGTTCCAGGAGACGATTGGCGCATCAGAGAAAACCACGTGTCTTGTCACATTTACGCAAGCAAGGCGGTGCATCCGGTTTGTGCTCGCGAGGAGATTGATATCAGTGAGATAATGTGCCAAAGACCTGTGGCAGTTTTAGGATGGGTCAGCATTCTGCACCCGGGGATTAGGTAATGAACAGACAGTTCTGCTTTCATTGGCATGATTAAAGCCACTACATCAATACGGGAACTTCATTAACAATGCACCAGCCCTGAGAAAGCCTATGTCATAAAACCCGGTGTTAAGCACTTTGGGCTGTTTGCAGAATTGCAGAACGTGAACCTCTTGTTCAGCCTCAGTGTACATTGGTAAAGATTTGTCGGTCAAGGCAAAGCCTCAATTATGCATGTGCAGTCTTCTTGTCTCACGTAACAGGACGGCAGCATGTAGCCTGCCAAGACCCGATGAATTTGATGATCATGGTGTCGGATCATTCTCTAGCTTCTTCCTCAGTTTTAATTAAAAAAAATAAAAATACGGGACCAAACAGATGTTTTAGTTATAGGTCCTGGAGGCCAGCAGGAGAAACCCATCCATCCCTCCATTTTTTTACCGCTTGTCCTTATGGAGTCGCGGGGGATGCTGAAGCCTATCCCAGCTTCACAGGGGCCGAAGGTGGGGTAAACCCTGGACAAGTCGCCACCTCATCACAGGGCCAACACAGATAGTAAGACAACATTCACAGACTACACTCTTAGAAATAAGGGTTCTAAAAGAGTTCTTCTACAAGAGCTGAGGTTCTAACTGGAACCATTTGGTTCTGAAAAACCCTTTCCCGAAGAAAGGGTTTTTCAAGGGTTCTTGGTAACGCTAATGGTTCCAGTAAGAACCATTTTGATCCAGAGAACCCTTTAAAACCCCTTTTCTGAATAATTGGTTTTAAAAGGGTTCTCACTAACACTAAGGGTTCCAGTAAGAACTATTTTGATCCAGAGAACCATTTTTGGAAGAAAGAGTTCTTCAGGGATTGTTGAAAGCATGGGTAAGATCCTGTGTCACCAGGGACATACTTCCTGATAACATTTGCCAATAATGGTGCCTATCTTTAAATAAATGTTTTTCTCATTAAAATGTTTTGAATGTTTGTTCAATGTCAACATGATAAATGACCACAATATAATATGAACTAAACTGATCTGTAGAATACAATATGGTTCTTTATAGAACCCTCAGAAGACAAGACGGTTATCGGAGAAAACCTTTGAAAAGGGATGTTTTTAGAACCCCCTGTGTCAGATCTAGATGAAACCCTTGAAACATGAAAGAGTTCTTTGTGGAACTCCCTGTGTGAGTTCTAGATGAAACCCTTGAAACATGAAAGGGTTCTTAGTGGAACTCCCTGCATAGGTTCTAGATGAAACCCTTGACAAACAAAAGGGTTCTTAGTGGAACTCCCTGTGTGGGTTCTAGATGAAACCCTTGAAATACGAAAGGGTTCTTAGTGGAACTCCCTGCGTGGGTTCTAGATGAAAGTCTTGAAATACAAAAGGGTTCTTAGTGGAACTCCCTGTGTGGGTTCTAGATGAAACCCTTGAAATACGAAAGGGTTCTTAGTGGAACTCCCTGCGTGGGTTCTTTGTAGAACCTCTCATGGGGGGTTCTGGGTGGAACCTTACACACACAGTTCTAGGTAGAACCCTCCAAAAGGGTTCCAGGTGGAACCTTTATAAAAAGGTTCTACCTGGAGCCAAAACGGGTTCTCCTATGAGGACGAGCCGAAGAACCATATATGGTTCTACTTAGCACTTTTATTTCTAAGAGTGTAGGGCCAATTTAGTGTTGCCAATCAACCTATCCCCAGGTGGATGTCTTTGGAGGTGGGAGGAAGTCGGAGTACCCGGAGGGAACCCACGCAGTCACGGGGAGAACATGCAAACTCCACACAGAAAAATTTTGCCTATCATTCACATTCATTATAAAAGACATGACAACGGATGGATTTTTTAAAATGCATTTTAAATATTGTAGTAATGCGATCAAAAGTCTGCTTGCAATTGAGCCTACGGGTGCCGCTCTATTCTGCTTATAACACCCTTAAAAAACACTCAAACACCTCCATTAAGGTTTTATATACATGATATAAGTATATATGTAATGTAGTAACATTTATGATAACATTTAATATATAAATGATGTAAGTATATATGTCATGTAGCAACATTCATAATAACATGTAAGTATATAAGTAATGTAGTAACATTCATAATACCATGTAATATATACATGATGTAAGTATATATGTCATGTAGTAACATTCATAATAACATGTAATGTATGCATGATGTAAGTATATATGTCATGTAGTAACATTCATCTCCTCTCTGAGCTGCCACCTTACCGTGGTAGAGGAGTTTGCGTGTCCCAATGATCCTAGGAGCTATGTTGTCCGGGGGTTTCTATGCCCCCTGGTAGGGTCTCCCAAGGCAAACTGGTCCTAGGTGAGGGATCAGACAAAGAGCAGCTCGAAGACCTCGATGAAGAACAAACACAAAGGACCCAGATTTCCCTCGCCCGGACGCGGGTTACCGGGGCCCCCCTCTGGAGCCAGGCCCGGAGGTGGGGCACGATGGCGAGCGCCTGGTGGCCGGGCCTGTCCCCATGGGGCCCGGCCGGGCACAGCCCGAAGAGGCAACGTGGGTCCCCCCTCCAATGGGCTCACCACCCATAGCAGGGGCCGTAGAGGTCGGGTGCAGTGTGAGCTGGGCGGAAGCCGAGGGCAGGGCGCTTGGCGGTCCGATCCTCGGCTACATAAGCTGGCTCTTGGGACGTGGAACGTCACTTCCCTGGGGGGGAAGGAGCCTGAGCTAGTGCGTGAGGTGGAGAAGTTCCGGCTAGATATAGTCGGACTCACTTCGACGCACAGCAAGGGCTCTGGAACCACTTCTCTCGAGAGGGGCTGGACTCTCTTCCACTCTGGCGTTGCCGGCAGTGAGAGGCGACGGGCTGGGGTGGCAATTTTTGTTGCCCCTCGGCTCAAAACCTGCACGTTGGAGTTCAACCCGGTGGACGAGAGGGTAGCTTCCCTCCGCCTTCGGGTGGGGGGACGGGTCCTGACTGTGGTTTGCGCTTATGCGCCTAACGGCAGCTCAGAGTACCCACCCTTTTAGGATTCACTCGTGGGAGTACTGGAGAGTGCTCCCCCGGGTGATTCCCTCGTTCTACTGGGGGACTTCAACGCTCATGTTGGCAGCGACAGTGAAACCTGGAGAGGTGTGATTGGGAAGAATGGCCGCCCGGATTTGAACCCGAGTGGTGTTCTGTTATTGGACTTTTGTGCTCGTCACAGATTGTCGATAACAAACACCATGTTCAAACATAAGGGTGTCCATATGTGCACTTGGCACCAGGACACCCTAGGCCGCAGTTCCATGATCGACTTTGTAGTTGTGTCATCGGATTTGCGGTCTCATGTTTTGGACACTCGGGTGAAGAGAGGGGCGGAGCTTTCTACCGATCACCACCTGGTGGTGAGTTGGCTGCGATGGTGGGGGAGGATGCCGGACAGACCTGGCAGGCCCAAACGCATTGTGAGGGTTTGCTGGGAACGCCTGGCAGAGTCTCCTGTCAGAGAGAGTTTCAATTCCCACCTCCGGAAGAACTTTGAACATGTCACGAGGGAGGCGCTGGACATTGAGTCCGAGTGGACGATGTTCCGTACCTCTGTTGTCGAGGCGGCCGATTGGAGCTGTGGCCGCAAGGTAGTTGGTGCCTGTCGTGGCGGTAATCCTAGAACCCGTTGGTGGACGCCGGCGGTGAGGGATGCCGTCAGGCTGAAGAAGGAGTCCTCTCGGGTTCTTTTGGCTCATGGGACTCCTGAGGCAGCAGACAGGTACCGACAGGCCAAGCGGTGTGCGGCTTCAATGGTCGCGGAGGCAAAAACTCGGACATGGGAGGAGTTCGGGGAGGCCATGGAAAATATATATATTATATTTAATATATATATATATATATATATATATATATATATATATATATATATATATATATATAAGTAGAGTAATGTATTTAATACTAATAAATGCATTACTCTCTTATATATATATATATATATATATATATATATATATATATATATATATATATATATATATATATATATATATATTAGAGATGCGCGGATAGGCAATTTATCTCATCCGCAACCGCGTCAGAAAGTCGTCAACCATCCGCCATCCACCCGATGTAACGTTTGATCAGAACTGCATCCGCCCGCCATCCGCCCGTTGTTATATATCTAATATTAATTTAAAAAAAAAAAGGGGTGAAAACTACGCGAATTGCACCTTGTGCAGACAAGATTTTTCGATCGGACACGGAGGAATTAGCGATGTAAAAGACCACGTTGGGACAAAAAAACACAAGTCTAATGCCGTTGCTAGCGATACAAGTGGAAAACTTTCAACGTTTTCCGTCGCCCAAACAGATTCTTTGGATGTGATAAATGCCAAAGTTTTATTTACGGAGGCAATAATTGAGCATGGACTTCCAATTGCACTGGCTGATCACATGGGACAGTTAATAATGTAATGCAACCTTTAAAAATCATTACGCGGTGATCGCGATCCCAAAAATAAACTTTTCTTGCATGATAATGTCCAGAAAAATTCGCTTTATATTACTATAGAGTCCTTTTAACGAATGAGTTTGATGGTTTATCACAAACCTTAAATGAAATTCCATGGCCACTGTCCTGCTCTCTATATCAACCAGGGTGAGCCCCACCCCTTTCGTGAGCGCACGGAGCGCGGAGTGACCCCTGTTACGCGCCCCCGGCAACAGGGGTGGCAAGCAGGTAAGCTGCGCGGGCGGAGCGCGCGGAGTGACCCATGTTACGAGCCCCCGGCCACGGGGGTGGCGGGCAGGTAAGCTGCTTACCTGCTGCGCGTGACGCCGGCCGCGTCGAAAGCGGACGAGGCGGGGTGTCGGTGTGGTGGGCGCGGTAGTGACCCTGGACGTGCGTCAGGCCCTTCTCGCGGATCGCCTCAGCTACGGCTCCCGGTGGGGCCCTCTCGGGGGAAGGGGCCTCGGTCCCGGACCCCGGCGAGGCGTCGGGGGCCTTCTCCGCTCCGTAAAAGTGTCCATCTCTTTTCTTTTTTTTCTTCTGTTGTGGCATATGCAGCAGGTGCCTGCTCGTTTTTCGTATGTGGGTAACAACATTTAACTATGTATATATATTTCCCAATTGGTTTAACTGCCACCCGCAAAAAATAAATAAATAAATAAAAAAAATAAAAAAATCTAATTAATCCGCCCGACCCGACCCGCGAGCGGATAAAATCTTATTTTTTTTAATTTCATCCGCCCGATTCGCGGATAATCCGCGGACTCCGCGGTTGTGTCCGCAAACCGCGCATCTCTAATATATATATATGTCTTGATAAGGTTATCCAAAAAATAGTGCTCGATACCGTAGTAGAGCGCAATCTTTTTATATATGTATATATATATATATTATATATATATATATATATATATATATATGTATATTTATATATATATATATATATATACATATATAAAAAGAGAGTAATGTATTTATTAGGGATGTAAATACAGTTTATATATCAAATTAGCCATTTTTAGTCGTTCACTGCTGTGCTCCAGCCATAAAAACATTGAGAAAATGTATGCGTAAATGCATGCATCAGCACGTGCAAAAACGTAATCGCCAATTCATGACCGATTGGCTAAAATAATCCAATAAATGATGGGTTTGAGTGTGCATACAGAAATAGATCGGCGTCGCTCACTTTGGTTCTCATGCCCACGTCCGTGGAAGTAATGAACATCATTCAGGCGCATGGCCGCAGCTGCAAGAAGCGAGGCAGTGAATGTTGTTGCCCCCCTGAGCAATGGGAAAAGAGATTAACAGACCAGAAGAGAAAGGAGGTAACAGGTGGAGAAAAATGACCACCTGATCCGTCACACACGATCCAAGGCTCGCTCTGGCCATCGGACAAACATCCGCTGGGTGAACCAGCAAGAGCTCATTTCAGACTGACGGAGTCCACCTCGTTCTCCAATGATAACGTCTGGCTATGTATTTTGGTATCGACGGAAGTGTTGATATAAAAGGAAAATGGCATTTTGAAAGGTAAGCCCAGATGGTGCCGGAGTGGAGCGTGACACGCTGTCAAGCTCCACACTCCCAGCTGCCAACTGCACAGTCCACTTCCCAAAGCCTTCCCCAGAAATCTGGTCAGCGTGGCTGCATCCTGACCAGAGACTTGTCTGCCGGCCAGCTGGCTCTCTTGGTAGCTGTGAAGGACGCAGCGACAGAAGGACAACAAATATTGGAGATCCTCACTTAGAAAAGCAGATATTTCTCAACAATCAAGTTTCATTGTGGCGTGTATGAATGTAGACATCAGGCAGTTACTTATTAGGACAATTTTACATTTAGGGTGAGAGATCTTTTTTTAGTGAACATGGCAAAAATCTAAATTTGTTCATTCTCCAGTTTGTTAACAGAACAGTTCGCCATCAGCCTGTCAGATTTGTGGGTGTTGCCGTTAGGTTTGCTCTTAAAAAAACAAAAAAAAATGTTGAATGTGGAAAAAATCTAAATGAATCAGATTCTAAGAAAATCCTAGTCTTAGTCTCAAGTATCTCTGCTGTCATAGCTTCTCCGTAAGCCGAGACTACATATATACATAAACATACATACAGTATATACATATATATGTATATATATATATATATATATATATATATATATATATACACATATATATATATATATATATATATATATATATATATATATATATATATATATATATATATATATATATATATATATATATATATATATCACACATATCACATATACATATATATGTACATATATATCACACATATCATATATATATATATATATATATATATATATATATATATATATATATATATACAGTATATATAAATATATATATATATATATATATATAAATATATATATATATATATATACGTATACATAAACATATATATCAAACATATCACATATACATATATATATACATATAAATAAACATACATATCACACATATCACATAAAGCCAGTACATATATAAATATACATATATATATATACATATATATATATATATATATATGTATGTGTGGGAAAAAAATCACAAGACTATTTCATCTCTACAGGCCTGTTTCATGAGGGGGGGTTCCCTCAATCATCAGGAGATTTTAATGGGAGCATTCACATACCATGGTTTGTATAGGGCACAGAGTGGGTGGGTACAGGTTGGCGTAGGGGCGTGGTGATTGGCTCATGTGTTACCTAGGAGGTGTTTCCGTCTGTGGCGGCATGCTGTTACAATTTCGCTGCGCTTGTTGAGGGATGACAGGTCTGGACGGTAAATAATAAACAGTTTCTCTTTCAAGCATAGGTTGCATCTTTTATTACCACTATTGTAAGGTGTGCTGGATGCAAGAATTTGCCATGTTATTGAATATTCAACATTATTGTCTTTGAGGTCCCAAATGTGTTTGCTGAGTTCTGTGGTATTCCGCAGGTTTTGGTTCCTGAAAGAAGCCTTGTGATTGTTCCATCTGGTTTTGAATTCTCCCTCGGTTAATCCTACATATGTGTCGGATGTGTTAATGTCCTTGCGTATTACCTTAGATTGGTAGACAACTGATGTTTGTAAGCACCCCCCGTTGAGAGGGCAATCAGGTTTCTTTCGACAGTTACAGCCTTTGTTGGTTTTGGAGTCGCTCTGTCCGGGGGCCGACGGCTCATTTGCAATTATATATATATATATATATATATACACATATGTGCATCTTAGTTGTAGTTTTCATTAACACATTTGAAGGTGTTGAAATCGCCATGTAAAATTGCTAATGCTAGTAGCATGTCAGGAGCAAAGCCAATGTATATTAGCATCAAGCTAACGCAAAAGCGGAGCCTTAAAGTACGTTGGAGCGTTTTGTTTGAGTCGACTTCTTTGTTGGCAATGAAAACTGCAGCATTACCTCGAGGTAGTCTGGCTGAGTCAGCTCTCAGTGCTGCTGGAGTGATCACCAAGTATATATATATATATATATATATATATATATATATATATATATATGGTCAAACCTCGGATTCAGGAGGAACAGTACGGTTTTCGTCCTGGTCGTGGAACTGTGGACCAGCTCTTTACTCTCGGCAGGGTCCTTGAGGGTGCATGGGAGTTTGCCCAACCAGTCTACATGTGCTTTGTGGACTTGGAGAAGGCATTCGACCGTGTCCCTCGGGATGTCCTGTGGGGAGTGCTCAGAGAGTATGGGGTATCGGACTGTCGGTTGTGGCGGTCCGCTCCCTGTATGATCAGTGTCAGAGCTTGGTCCGCATTGCCGGCAGTAAGTCGGACACGTTTCCAGTGAGGGTTGGACTCCGCCAAGGCTGCCCTTTGTCACCGATTCTGTTCAGAACTTTTATGGACAGAATTTCTAGGCGTTAAGAGGATCCGGTTTGGTGACTGCAGGATTAGGTCTCTGCTTTTTGCAGATGATGTGGTCCTGATGGCTTCACCTGGCCAGGATCTTCAGCTCTCACTGGATCGATTCGCAGCCGAGTGTGAAGCGACTGGGATGAGAATCAGCACCTCCAAGTCCGAGTCCATGGTTCTCGCCCGGAAAAGGGTGGAGTGCCAACTCTGGGTTGGGGAGGAGACCCTGCCCCAAGTGGAGGAGTTCAAGTACCTCGGAGTCTTGTTCACGAGTGAGGGAAGAGTGGATCGAGAGATCGACAGGCGGATCGGTGCGGCGTCTTCAATAATGCGGACGCTGTATCGATCCGTTGTGGTGAAGAAGGAGCTGAGCCGGAATGCAAAGCTCTCAAGTTACCGGTCGATCTATGTTCCCATCCTCACCTATGGTCATGAGCTTTGAGTTATGACCGAAAGGACAAGATCACGGGTACAAGCGGTACAAGACCCAGGACACGTTTGGAAGAGCTGGACGAAGTGGCTGGAGAGAGGGATAAGCGACCTCCGATGGATGGATATATGTATATATATATATATATATATATATATATATATATATATATATATATATATGTATATGTATATATATATATATATATATATATATATATATATATATATATATATATATCTTGGTCTCTGGAAATCACCAAAAAGCCGTCGTTTTTGGAACGCAGATTTCGGGACGGAACATCCGGCACAATAAAATCAGAAAGATAGTATTCAGTATTTTGTGCGTAGGTAGTAAAACCTCAAAATCGCACCTGAAGTTTACTGGGTTCCAGTACAGACGTAACGTGATTAAACTTTCTTGTCCTCGTCAAAAGTCCAGCAGCCACATTTTCTAATTTTTTTAAAGCTGGACCTAGGGACACCCGAAAATACTGCGCGACAGTAATGATTCTCAAACTGTGGTACGTGTACCACTGGTGATATGCGGGCTTCATCTCGTGGTACGCCACAGAATCCCAGTGTTACTGTTCCAACTGTGTGTAGTGTTGCAGTGGCCAAACATACTGAATATACTTCTGCCCTGTTTAATGACTACATAGGCCGACAACGCTACTGTTATTTAATATTGGTCGTTTTAGTGGTACTTGGTGGAAAAAAGTACCGTGTTTTTCGGACTGTAATGCACACTTAAAATCCTTTAATTTTCTCAAAAATGGGCAGTGCGCCTTATAACCCGTTGCGCCTAATGTACGCCGAATTTCCGGTTGTGCTTTCTGACCTCGAAACTATTATATTTGGTGCATAGTGTAATGATAAGTGTGATCAGTAGATGGCAGTAACAAATAAGAGATACGCCAGTAAACAACACCAAAACTTTAAATGTTCCATTGAGAATATAGAACATTACACACGGAGCTCAAAAATCTGTCAAAAAGTTTTTAGTACGACTTCGGTAAGCTATGAAGCCGCACCGCTTGATGGATTGTCGGCGCATTTAACATAGGAGTATTATTATGGTGTGTGTATAAGGACCGCAAAATGGCACCTATTAGCAGACATTATCTGGCGTTTTGTTTCGCAATATTACCAACTTTTCTTACCTTCTTGTACCTGCTGATCTGTATTTGGGATCTGCATAAGTCCGGAAAATTTCCGCGCGTCAGCCTTTGTAGTCCGTGGCGATGTAGTCGATAATCTTCTTTTTCTCTATCTTCTTGTTTTGGGACATTCATCCTCCACTGTTGCCATTTCTAATATAAAGTTGTGTAAAGTTCTTACTTGTATCTGTCAGTAAACTCGCCTAGAAAGCACTAAAACATACCGGTGTAATGAGTTTAAATTATTCACCCAAGGAACTTTAGTTATTAGAGAGTTCCGGTCGTACGGTTTTTCACGGGACACATTTCGGGCGTTGTTGTTGCAGTAGTGAGCCACGGATCAGGAGATGCTGCTCCGTTACTGATTGAAGTAAAGTCTGAATATCATTAATGAAATCAAATCAAATCAACTTTATTTATTAAAACAGTTAGCGCCATCTTTTGACACTTCTTCCACCCCTGTCCTTGCATGCTACACCGCTACAGCAAAGATGACGGGGAGAAGACATTGTCGAAGGTGAGCCACGTAAATAAGACCACCCACAAAACGGCGCATCCTGAAGAGACTGTCAGAAAGTGACTTGAAGATGATGCATCTATGCAACATTTTGACCAAAGAACCACCATTACATGTTATGTAGACCACAAGGAAATCGTTTACATTTAGAAAAAAATCCTAATATGACAACTTTAATGCGCCTTATAATCCGGTGCGCCTTTTGTATGAAAAAAGACCTGAATAGACCCACTCATCGGCAGTGCACCTTTTAATCCGGTGTGCCCTATGGTCCAGGGGTGGGTGGAGGGAGGTCAGGAGGGTGGTAGACTCCTCCCCTTTAAATTGTCCAAAAAGTCTCCTTCTATTCCCCCACCTGAGGTTGTGTGGGAGGACAAGAGGAAAAGGTCGGTGACGTGGGCGGGTCTTGAGTCTTGGGGGGCGGAGCTTGAAAATGACAAGGTGGCTTGGACTGACTAGCTCTAATTTCCAAAAACATGTTTTGATAATGTCTTATCATGGAGCTAGCGTCTTTTGGGGGCGGCTGACAGAAAGAAAAAAAAATCCTGGTCCATGACGTCATGAGCAGTGGGCGGAGTGACGTCATCAGGGGAAGGAGACTGGGCTGCCTGCATAGGAGCTTGCGGGAGCGACGCGTCCTGACGGCCGAGGCGAAGTCCTTCTGGACGGCTTCCGTCCTTGCCGGCGCGTCCGGTACTGCTGTGTAGCGGCGATGTCCTCGGACCAGAGGGAGTTGATGGGGATGAGGGAGCATTCCAGGTCCCCGCATAAGATCCGACCTCTCCTTGGGCAAATAGGGAAGCGTCTCCACTTCCATCGTATGCAACACCATGCGCGTACTTTCGTCCATCTCATCGATGTCCGTTGCGGGAGAACTGAAGGCTGGCGCCATTCTGTCACAACGTGGTTTGCGCAGCTTACTGCGGGGTTCGTTCATCCAAAATGCAGACGGACCATTCCGGACAAAGCGTGCAGGTAAGAACATGATTTAATTCTCAAAAATCAAAGTAGTACAACAAGTACAGCTGAGCGTGGGACCACTAAACAGAGGCAGGTGAACCCAATTAATCCCCATGGTGACCAAAATAAACCCAGGCGTGCACACAACAGGAACTAAGGGAGTCCAAAACTAACAGAACATAACTAACCAAAACATGATACGGACCACGGATCATGACAGGAAGTCTTTTACTTTTAGATAAATATCATAATATGACTCCTTTAAAGGCCTACTGAAACCCACTACTACCGACCACGCAGTCTGATGGTTTATATATCAATGATGAAATCTTAGCTTCCTAAAGTGCAATTTTAAATTTCGCGCAAAATATCCTGCTGAAAACATCTCGGTATGATGACGTCAGCCCGTGACATCACGGATTGTGGAGGACATTTTGGGACAGCATGGTGGCCAGCTTTTAAGTCGTCTGTTTTCATCGCAAAATTCCACAGTATTCTGAACATCTGTGTTGGTGAATATTTTGCAATTTGTTCAATGAACAATGGAGACAGCAAAGAAGAAAGCTGTAGGTGGGAAGCGGTGTATTGCGGCCGACTGCAGCAACACAAACACAGCCGGTGTTTCATTGTTTACATTCCCGGAAGATGACAGTCAAGCTTTACCATTGGCCTGTGGAGAACTGGGACAACAGAGACTCTTACCAGGAGGACTTTAAGTTGGATATGCAGACGCGGTACCGTGAGTACGCATGCAGCTGCGGCTTCCAAACATTTGATCGATTGCCCGTACGTGCGTGCCACTATGGGCATGTCATGTACGTAACTTTGGGGACTTTGGGTAAATATATGTGCTGTATGAACTTTGAGGAGATGAACGGTACTTTGGGCTTTGGGATTGAGTGTGTTGTGCAGCTGTTTGAGTTGTATTGGCGGGTTATATGGAGGTGTTTGTTATGCGGGATTAATTTGTGGCATATTAAATATAAGCCTGGTTGTGTTGTGGCTAATAGAGTGTATATATGTCTTGTGTTTATTTACTGTTTTAGTCATTCCCAGCTGAATATCAGGTCCCACCCGCCTCTCACAGCATCTTCCCTATCTGAATCGCTCCCACTGCCCTCTAGTCCTTCACTCTCACTTTCCTCATCCACAAATCTTTCATCCTCACTCAAATTAATGGGGAAATCATCGCTTTCTCGGTCCGCATCGCTCTCGCTGCTGGTGGCCATGATTGTAAACAATGTGCAGATGTGAGGAGCTCCACAACCTGTGACGTCACGCTACTCGTCTGCTACTTCCGGTACAGGCAAGGCTTTATTATCAGCGACCAAAAGTTGCGAACTTTATCGTCGATGTTCTCTACTAAATTCTTTCAGAAAAAATATGGCAATATCGCGAAATGATCAAGTACGACACATAGAATGGACCTGCTATCCCCGTTTAAATAAGAAAATCGCATTTCAGTAGGCCTTTAATGCGCCTTATAATCCGATGCGCCTTTCGTATGAAAAAAGACCCACTCATCTGTAGTGCGCCTTTTATTCTGGTGCACCCTATGGTCCAGAAAATACGGTAATCAAGACGTAACAAACGCATGTAAATGATCATGACTGTTAAGCAGGCCCGGCCCTAACCAATCTGGCGCCCTAGGCAAGATTTTAGGTGGCGCCCCCCCCCCACATCGGCAGTGAAGTGTATATACTCACAAGAAACCGAATAGCTTTGTCTTTGACCTTTTTTTTACTTAAAGAAAGCAAATTAACAATCAGAATAGTTAACAAGATTAAAAAAAATATGAATAAATAAATGAATGCAAAAAATAAAAAATGAATATATGAAATACAATATTTTTTACATACATATTGCTTAATTAACATTAATGATGTGCACTTTAACAACTAGGCTTACAACTATACCTAATATATAAAGGGGTGGAAAAGTGACTATTACCTGCAGGGCAAACATTAGCTAACCAGAAGGCAATAATGTAAACAAAAAACACCTGCTTAAAAGATCTAATACAAATGTCCCTGAGGAATGTAAGGTGGGAGTACTGTAATTACCTAACGTTACATTATTATTTTCCATAACAATTTAGCCCCCTCCACAATATTAACCCGACGTTAAAACAGAACTAGCTATTTATTGATTAGCAATTGCCGAATCATGTAGCATTAGCTTAATGCTAAAAAGCCAGGTTACTATCACATTCTGTAACAGACAAATCATTTCATGTAGGCTCACGTTACCTACCTGCTACCTCTGTCTTTTCTCGTTTCTCCTCCTCTTCTTTTCTCTTCCCTGGGCACCTGACAGTTTTGGCCGTTTTGACATCTTGTGTTGATTTTTTGATGTGGTGACGTCCAAAAAGAGTCATGATACGGGAAGGGAGGGGGCGCACCGTGCGGGGGGAGAGGGGGGGGGGGGGGGGGGGGGGGGGGGGCGACCATGCTCCGCTGCGACCATGCCGGTATGAGTGGCGCCCTTAGCATTTGCCTATACGGCCTATGCCACGGACCGGCCCTGCCGCAAATATATACCAAATCAAATCCCATCTGAATTCTAAACAAAATAAACACATTTATTCTGTGTAATTTTGCAATGCAACTCTCAGTGACAGTGACAACAAGCGGTCCTAACGGTGTTCGTCAACACCGTTCAATTGAACACCGTTCATGTATTGTAACGTCTATCGAGATCAGGTCGGGCTTATACAGCCATGAGTAAGATGTATCCCCGCGCTACCTGCCGCATTCAGGCAGATGGGGCTCGTAAACCTGGTAAGGCAGCCCATCTAGGACAGGACAAGGTGGGAGTACTGTAATTACCTAACGTTCCATTATTATTTTCCATAACAATTTAGCCCCCTCCACAATATTAACCCGACGTTAAAACAGAACTAGCTATTTATTGATTAGCAATTGCCGAATCATGTAACATTAGCTTAATGCTAAAAAGCCAGGTTACTATCACATTCTGTAACAGACAAATAATTTCATGTAGACTCACGTTACCTACCTGCTACCTCTGTCTTTTTCTCGTTTCTCCTCCTCTTCTTTTCTCTTTTTTCTTCCCTGGGCACCTGACAGTTTTGGCCGTTTTGACATCTTGTGTTGATTTTTTGATGTGGTGACGTCCAAAAAGAGTCATGATACGGGAAGGGAGGGGGCGCACCGTGCGGGGGGGGGGGGGGGGGCGTAATGTTGTAACAAATAATATTTCTATTAAATAGGCTTTACTTTGCATTTTAATTAACGTGGGATTATTTTTTGTATTTAGAAATAATAGTACCAACTTTTTTTTTTTTTCTTTTTTTTTCTCCAACATTTGTGGAACTGGCGTGGCGCCCCCTGATGGACGGCGCCCTTAGCATTTGCCTATACGGCCTATGCCACGGGCCGGCCCTGCTGTTAAGAGTGACTTCTAATATTTCATTCAAATCTTCACATCCTTTGTCTGCATTTCTCTTTTTAATCATCCCTTCCTTGTTCCCCTCTCCTCCTCCCCCTCCATCACTGACTTTTACTTACCTCTCACCTATTGCTCTCCCCTCCTCCTCCTCCCCCCCTCCACTTCATCATCCCGTCGCCGTGGCGGGCGCGGGCGTAGAAATGCGACTTGGCGGTGACTAATCTGCCGGCAAAGCCTCGGAGAGCCCCTTGCGGCGGCGCCTCTTGGAGGAGGACCCGTGATTGATTGGACCGGGGGAAAACTCTGTCAGGCCCGGCCTTCACGACCGGATCTGTTGCCCGATAATAAATCCCCCCCCCCCCTCCTCCTCCTCCCGAGACACATTACCAGGCAGGTTTCCACGACACATGCTGCCCCCGTCCATCCACGTCTCCACCGCTCTGACTTTCTCTTGGACAAACACTCTCGCTCTCAGCACATTTTGCTCGTTGGAGATGAAAGACGAGCGCGGGGCAGGCGTTCGTCCCTTCCCCCAAAACGGACGCCTGCATTCGGTGTGCATATCAGATAAAGACTGCAGGAGGAGGGAATTACTTGCATCGGCGAAGTGTCATGACAAATTGATTCTCTGGCTTCAATCCCAGATAATAGACACGACGGGGCAGGTTGATAGTTTCTCTCCCTAAATGGCACATTTTCTGTTCACTTCACACGTCAACGCCATGCGTCATTAAGAATGGTAAGGTCGACCGCGGCGTCCGCGGCAGGCGACGCTCCAGCTTCAATTCTGCCTTCATTTATCATATTTGTGAGTGATGACTGAGGAGCAGCAGTCCATGTACTCCATCACCGGCTCAGTCACCCGTCGGAGAGACGAGGAGCGCTCTAGCTCACTCGCTGATACGCCGCACTTTCAGCAGGAAGGTTAATAAAACATGGCCAATCGAGAACAAGCTAATGGGTCAGGAAAAAGCAGAACATGTTACACGTTCAAGTGCCTGGAACTTGACTAAAATGTTGTTGTTTTTTACCAGCACTAATACAAAACCCAAAACCAGTGAAGTCGGCACGTTGTGTAAATGGTAAATAAATAGTAAATGGGTGAAACTTGTACAGGTAAAAGCCAGTAAATTAGAATATTTTGAAAAACTTGATTTATTTCAGTAATTGCATTCAAAAGGTGTAACTTGTACATTATATTTATTCATTGCACACAGACTGATGCATTCAAATGTTTATTTCATTTAATTTTGATGATTTGAAATGGCAACAAATGAAAATCCAAAATTCCGTGTGTCACAAAATTAGAATATTACTTAAGGCTAATACAAAAAAGGGATTTTTAGAAATGTTGGCCAACTGAAAAGTATGAAGATGAAAAATATGAGCATGTACAATACTCAATACTTGGTTGGAGCTCCTTTTGCCTCAATTACTGCGTTAATGCGGCGTGGCATGGAGTCGATGAGTTTCTGGCACTGCTCAGGTGTTATGAGAGCCCAGGTTGCTCTGATAGTGGCCTTCAACTCGTCTGCGTTTTTGGGTCTGGCATTCTGCATCTTCCTTTTCACAATACCCCACAGATTTTCTATGGGGCTAAGGTCAGGGGAGTTGGCGGGCCAATTTAGAACAGAAATACCATGGTCAGTAAACAGGCACGGGTAGATTTTTGCGCTGTGTGCAGGCGCCAAGTCCTGTTGGAACTTGAAATCTCCATCTCCATAGAGCAGGTCAGCAGCAGGAAGCGTGAAGTGCTCTAAAACTTGCTGGTAGACGGCTGTGTTGACCCTGGATCTCAGGAAACAGAGTGGACCGACACCAGCTGGACTGCTGCTGAGTGGTCCAAAGTCATGTTTTCTGACGAAAGCAAATTTTGCATTTCCTTTGGAAATCGAGGTCCCAGAGTCTGGAGGAAGACAGGAGAGGCACAGGATCCACGTTGCCTGAAGTCTAGTGTAAAGTTTCCACCATCAGTGATGGTTTGGGGTGCCATGTCATCTGCTGTGTCGGTAGCCTTAAGTAATATTCTAATTTTGTGACACACAGAATTTTGGATTTTCATTTGTTGCCACTTCAAATCATCAAAATTAAATGAAATAAACATTTGAATGCATCAGTCTGTGTGCAATGAATAAATATAATGTACAAGTTACACCTTTTCAATGCAATTACTGAAATAAATCAAGTTTTTCAAAATATTCTAATTTACTGGCAGTGGTTTTCTGAAGTGTTCCTGAGCCCATGTGGTGATATCCTTTACACACTGATGTCGCTTTTTGATGCAGTACAGCCTGAGGGATCGAAGGTCATGGGCCTTGCCGCTTACGTGCAGTGATTTCTCCAGATTCTCTGAACCCTTTGATGATATTACGGACCGTAGATGGTGAAATTCCTTGCAATAGATGGTTGAGAAATGTTGTTTTTAAAATGTTCAACAATTTGCCCACGCATTTGTTGACAAAGTGTTGACCCTCGCCCCATCCTTGTTTGTGAATGACTGAGCATTTCATGGAAGCTGCTTTTTTACCCCTTCATGGCACCCACATGTTCCCAATTAGCCCGCTCACCTGTGGGATGTTCCAAATACCGTATTTTCCGCACTATTAGCCGCACCTAAAAACCACAAATTTTCTCAAAAGCTGACAGTGCGGCTTATAACCCGGTGCGCTTTATATATGGATTAATATTAAGATTCATTTTCATAAAGTTTCGGTCTCGCAACTACGGTAAACAGCCTCCATCTTTTTTCCCCGTAGAAGAGGAAGTGCTTCTTCTTCTACGCAAGCAACCGCCAAGGTAAGCACCCGCCCCCATAGAACAGGAAGCGCTTCTTCTTCTACTGTAAGCAACCACCCGCCCGCGTAGAAGAAGAAAAAGCGTGCGGATATTACCGTACGTTTCATTTCCTGTGTGTGTTTACATCTGTAAAGACCACAAAATGGCTCCTACTAAGCGACAGGGATCCGGTTCATGAAAAGACGCAATCTCTCCATCCGCACACGGATTACTATTTCACAGCAACTGCCTAAAGACTTTCAAGAAAAGCTGGCTACTTTCCGTGCATATTGTAAAAACAAGATAGCTGAAAAAAAGATCCGGCCAGAGAACATTATCAACATGGACGAGGTTCCACTGACTTTTGATATTCCTGTGAACCGCACTGTGGATACAACGGGAGCACGTACGGTGAATATTCGCACCACAGGGAATGAGAAGTCATCCTTCACTGTGGTTCTAGCTTGCCATGCTAATGGCCAGAAACTTCCACCCATGGTGATATTCAAAAGGAAGACCTTGCCAAAAGAGACCTTTCCAGCCGGCGTCATCATAAAAGCTAACTCGAAGGGATGGATGAAGAAAAGATGAGCGAGTGGTTAAGGTAAGTTTACGCGAAGAGGCCGGGTGGCTTTTTTCACGCAGCTCCGTCCATGTTGATATACGACTCCATGCGCGCCCACATCACGCTGGTTTTTAATATATTATTAAAGTTTGACTGACCTATCTGACTGTTTTTTTGACATTCCTTTAGCGCAGTTAGATGCGGCTTATAACACGGGGCGGCTTATAGGTGGACAAAGTTTTGAAATATGCCGTTCATTGAAGGCGCGGCTTATAACCCAGGGCGGCTTATGGTGCGGAAAATACGGTAAGTGTTTGATGAGCATTCCTCAACTTTCTCACTCTTTTTTTGCCACTTGTGCCAGCTTTTTTGAAACATGTCGCAGGCATCAAATTCCAAATGAGCTAATATGTGCGGGAGGCAGCGAGTGGCACAAAAAAGCACAAACTAAACCTAAATGACAACAAAAAGTGACCTGAAGGGAAAACAGGAGCACTGAGCACAAGTACAAGAACTTATGAATAAAGGCTATGCAGCAGAAAATAGTCGGCGTGTAGGAAGACAGGCGCACGGAGCGGAGTTGGCAGGGAACGGCGTGTTGGAACACAATGGAAAGATCCCGCGCCACCATGTGTGTCTGATGAGACTAAATAGGGTGAGGGTGATTGCCAACAGCTGTGCTCAGTCACTCCCGCCTTCCCTGGGGAACCATGGCAACTATAAAAAGACACATGAACAGGGGAGAGACTACGCCAGCAGGAGACACCAAAAAAACAGACTTTTAACAGATAAAATACATGAAAAAAACCTCCAAGTTTATTATGATTATTTCTTAATCCAAGCGGTAATATATGAACATCCCATCACTCGGCATGCCAGCGAAAGCAGACATTGTACAGTAAGTGATTGCTTTACCATGTTTGTATTTCTTGTTTAGCACTGAGCAATAAAAGTACATGATGCGCAGTGTTTCACTGAATCTGGATCTGTTTAGCACACAGCTACTAAAACGTGTAGCTCATCCTCTGTATACTCACGCTCAAAAATATAAGGTTCTGGATCATGATTTGTCCCAAAGTAGTCCTTGTTGTCTCATGAAGTCTGTAGTGTTGTTGTTGGAGGGAAAAGCAAACTCTGTGATACGTCTGTGAAATTAAAATATCGCTGAATGCTTAAAATGAGCAAAATATGTAAATAATACATGTTTTTATGAATGTTACTACATGACATATATACTTACATCATGTATATATTACATGTTATTATGAATGTTACTCATGACATAAATACTTACATCATGTATATATTACATGTTATTATGAATGTTACTACATTACATATATACTTACATCATGTATATATTACATGTTATTATGAATGTTACTACATTACATATATACTTACATCATGCATGTTATTATGAATGTTACTACATGACATATATACTTACATCATGTATATGTTACATGTTATTATGAATGTTACTACATTACATATATACTTACATCATGTATATATTACATGTTATTATGAATGTTACTACATTACATATATACTTACATCATGTATATATTACATGTTATTATGAATGTTACTACATGACATATATACTTACATCATGTATATATTACATGTTATTATGAATGCTACTACATGACATATATACTTACATCATGTATATATTACATGTTATTATGAATGTTACTACATGACATATATACTTACATCATGTATATATTACATGTTATTATGAATGTTACTACAACACATATATACTTACATCATGTATATATTACATGTTATTATGAATGTTAATATACTTACATCATGTATATATTACATGTTATTATGAATGTTGCTACATGACATATATACTTACATCATGTATATATTACATGTTATGAATGTTACTACAATACATATATACTTACATCATGTATATATTACATGTTATTATGAATGTTGCTACATGACATATATACTTACATCATGTATATATTACATGTTATTATGAATGTTGCTACATGACATATATACTTACATCATGTATATATTACATGTTATTATGAATGTTACTACATGACATATATACTTACATCATGAATATATTACATGTTATTATGAATGTTACTACAATACATATATACTTACATCATGTATATATTACATGTTATTATGAATGTTAATATACTTACATCATGTATATATTACATGTTATTATGAATGTTACTACAATACATATATACTTACATCATGTATATTTTACATGTTATTATGAATGTTAATATACTTACATCATGTATATATTACATGTTATTATGAATGTTACTACATTACATATATACGTACATCATGCATACATTACATGTTATTATGAATGTTACTACATTACATATATACTTAAATCATGCATACATTACATGTTATTATGAATGTTACTACATTACATATATACTTACATCATGTGTATATTACATGTTATTATGAATGTTACTACAATACATATATACTTACATCATGTATATATTACATGTTATTATGAATGTTGCTGCATGACATATATACTTACATCATGTGTATATTACATGTTATTATGAATGTTACTACAATACATATATACTTACATCATGTATATATTACATGTTATTATGAATGTTAATATACTTACATCATGTATATATTACATGTTATTATGAATGCTACTACATTACATATATACTTACATCATGCATACATTACATGTTATTATGAATGTTGCTACATGACATATATACTTACATCATATATATATTACATGTTATTATGAATGTTACTACATGACATATATACTTACATCATGTATATATTACATGTTATTATGAATGTTACTACAATACATATATACTTACACCATGTATATATTACATGTTATTATGGATATTACTACATGACATATATACTTACATCATGTATGTATTACATGTTATTATGAATGTTACTACATGACATATATACTTACATCATGTATATAATACATGTTATTATGAATGTTACTACATGACATATATACTTACATCATATATATATTACATGTTATTATGAATGTTACTACATGACATATATACTTACATCATGTATATATTACATGTTATTATGAATGTTACTACAATACATATATACTTACATCATGTATATATTACATGTTATTATGAATGTTAATATACTTACATCATGTATATATTACATGTTATTATGAATGTTACTACATTAGATATATCATGTATATATTACATGTTATTATGAATGTTACTACATGACATATATACTTACATCATGTGTATATTACATGTTATTATGAATGTTATTACATGACATATATACTTACATCATGTATATATTACATGTTATTATGAATGTTACTAAATGACATATATACTTACATCATGTATATATTACATGTTATTATGAATGTTACTACATTACTTACATGCTTACAGTGTGTTTATAAAAGGATGATGGAGGGTTTTGAAAGTTTATTAGAGCGCGTTATAGGCGGAATAGAGCGATTCACATTGGCTCCACTGATAGCTGACTTTTGATAGCGTTTATTTACGATTTAGAATGCATGAAAAAAGATTGTGAAGTGATTGTGAATGATAGGCAAATTTCTCCCCCAAAAGTGCAGTTTCCTTTAAAAGGTTTTGATGATTTGAATCCACATGTCAAACATTTAATTGTGGTAGAAAATATGTATTGGGCATGCATCAATTCATCTTCTTAAAATGTGCAAAGTTAAATATATACCTTCAAACAAGCGTCACTGCTAGGCTTTTCCAGACACAGTGGAAAATGACCTTCATAAACATGATGAATATTCACCTGGTCACAACATTTGGTACACAAGCCCACTCTCCGATCAATTCAGAACTGCATAAAAAAAAAGCAGCAAAAAAAATGGGACAGAGAAGACGACAGGAAAGAAGCACAACAAGGGGAAGTTGACAGGTATGTATGTGACACCAGCATGAAGTAAGAGTGCTGCAATGTGAAGTTTCTTAGTCTTAATTACAGTTGCAAGTAGAAGACACATTAGATTAGAGGCAACTGTGTATATTGTGTGGTCAGTCTTTGCTGTCTACTGTAGTCTTTTGTTGCGCCCACAAAGTGCCAATACTGTAAGGATTGTATTCATTATTTTTTGTTTGTTTTTCATTACATTTTACTTATGTTACTATATGTAAAAACCTGCACTGCAACTATATAATTTCCACATACTGGTATGAATAAAAGTCTAATTATTATGTAACAGCTTTTTCATTGTGACGTGCATCTTAGTTATAGTTTTCATTAACACTTTTGGAGGTGTTGAAATCGCCATGTAAAATTGCTAATGTCAGTAGCGAAGCCAATGTATTTTAGCACCAAGCTAACGCAAAAGCGGAGCCTTTAAGTACGTTGGAGCGTTTTTTTGAGTCAACTTCTTTGTTGGCATTGAAAACTGCAGCATTACCTGGAGGTAGTCTGACTGAGTCAGCTCTCAGTGCTGCTGGAGTGATCACCAAGTATATATATATATATATATATATATATATATATATATATATATATATATATATATATATATATATAGTTCTTTATCCACTCTGACAGGACAGGGCCCCCTTCAAAATGGCTATATATATATATATATATATATATATATATATATATATACAGTGATATATAATACGATATATACAGTGATATATATTTACGTGATATATAAATATATATATATATATATATATATATAAATATATATATATATATATATATATATATATATATATATATATATATATATATATATATATATATATATATATATATATATATAGCCATTTTCACAAATCCCCTGAAGAGCAGGGAAACCTTCGAAACAGCCTTGTAGGGATAAAATAGCCTCTGTGTTTTTTCCTGACCTAACGATATATATACATATATATATATATAATTATTAACAAATAAATAAATATATATATATATATATATATATATATATATATATATATATATATATATATATATATATATATATATATATATATATATATATATATATATATATATATATGTATGTGTGGGAAAAAAAATCACAAGATTATTTCATCTCTACAGCCCTGTTTCATGAGGGGGGGTTCCCTCAATCATCAGGAGATTTTAATGGGAGCATTCACATACCATGGTTTATATAGGGCACAGAGTGGGTGGGTACAGGCTGGCGTAGGGGCGTGGTGATTGGCTCATGTGTTACCTAGGAGGTGTTTCCGTCTGTGGCGGCATGCTGTTACAATTTCGCTGCGCTTTTTTGAGGGATGACAGGTCTGGACGGTAAATAATAAACAGTTTCTCTTTCAAGCATAGGTTGCATCTTTTATTTTCATTATTGTAAGGTGTGCTGGATGCAAGAATTTGCCATGTTATTGAATATTCAACATTATTGTCTTTGAGGTCCCAAATGTGTTTGCTGAGTTCTGTGGTATTCCGCAGGTTTTGGTTCCTGAAAGAAGCCTTGTGATTGTTCCATCTGGTTTTAAACTCTCCCTCGGTTAATCCTACATATGTGTCGGATGTGTTAATGTCCTTGCGTGTTACCTTAGATTGGTAAACAACTGATGTTTGTAAGCACCCCCCGTTGAGAGGGC
>NC_084574.2:36337500-36365000 GCF_033978685.3 Nerophis lumbriciformis | reverse complement strand
TCGGTACCCATCCCTATTCCTCCCTGGCTTCCCTGCAGCTTGAAGGCGATTGTGGCAGAATTGAGTTGTGTCATGAACTCAAATGTCTCTATTTTTGCAGTAAATAGAAATAAAACATGTTCCATGTTGCAATGAAGTTGTGGATCTACTTTGCTTGAACAAAACCAACTGAAAGCCCATGAAGTAAACAATCACCTCATCATGCTCGCTTCCACGAGAGAGCGCATTGAAATCTTTCCGCACTTCCGCCATTTCTGAGAGGCCTTCGCGCTTCCTGGAAAGCGACGCGTCAAAGCGTATTTACAAAAAAAACGTGACGTCCCGACGAGCGGAGGCCGGGGAAAAAAGAAATTTGATCGTTTTGTCATCTCGGCTGCGCTCTGTGTAAGGTTGCTTTTTCTTCTGGGGAGGCACACGCCTAAGAGCACGCACGCGTTGCGGCTGAACCGCCGCTATGCGAGGGAAATGTGGTTTGTGCCAGGACCCGAGCGTGCTGCTCCCCAAACAGTGGAGCAGCTGCGGGGATTCAGCATCCAGCATTCCATTAAACCCCCCAGATGAGCGTTAATTGTTTTAGAGAGACTGCATCGGTTTGTAGGCCGAGTGCAAGGAAGGAGCCAACTGCATCGCATGACCACATACCGGAGTGTTGTTGCATCTGGACTGCACCATGCAGATGGAGGCGCTGCCAAGTACGGCGGCCCAGAAGGGTCCCAAACAGGGCCGGCCCGTGGCATAGGCCGTATAGGCAAATGCTAAGGGCGCCGTCCATCAGGGGGCGCCACGCCAGTGCCACAAATGTTGGAGAAAAAAAAAAAAAAAAAAAAGTTGTTACTATTATTTCTAAATACAAAAAATAATCTCACGTTAATTAAAATGCAAAGTAAAGCCTATTTAATAGAAATATTATTTGTTACAACATTACGCCCCCTCCCTTCCCGTATCATGACTCTTTTTGGACGTCACCACATCAAGAAATCAACACAAGATGTCAAAACGGCCAAAACTGTCAGGTGCCCAGGGAAGAAAAAAGAGAAAAGAAGAGGAGGAGAAACGAGAAAAGACAAGAGGTAGCAGGTAGGTAACGTTAGCCTACATGAAATTATTTGTCTGTTACAGAATGTGATAGTAACCTGGCTTTTTAGCATTAAGCTAATGTTACATGACTCGGCAATTGCTAATCAATAAATAGCTAGTTCTGTTTTAACGTCGGGTTAATATTGTGGAGGGGGCTAAATTGTTATGGAAAATAATAATGTAACGTTAGGTAATTACAGTACTCCCACCTTACATTCCTCAGGGACATTTGTATTAGATCTTTTAAGCAAGTGTTTTTTGTTTACATTATTGCCTTCTGGTTAGCTAATGTTTTCCCTGCAGGTAATAGTCACTTTTCCACCCCTTTATATATTAGGTGTAGTTGTAAGTAAAAAAAAAAAAAAGGTCAAAGACAAAGCTATTCGGGTTCTTGTGAGTATATACACTTCACTGCCGATGTGGGGGGGGGGGGGGGGGGGGGGGGGGGCGCCACCTAAAATCTTGCCTAGGGCGCCAGATTGATTAGGGCCGGGCCTGGTCCCAACTAAGGTTGTCCGTATACCAATATTTTGGTACTGACACCAAAATGTATTACAATACTTTTCCAAATAAAGGGGACCACAAAAAAATACTTTATTATCTTTATTTGAACAAAAAATCTTAGGGTACATTAAACATATGTTTATTATTGTAATTAAAAGCCTACTGAAACCCACTACTACCGACCACGCAGTCTGATAGTTTATATATCAATGATGAAATCTTAACATTGCAACACATGCCAATACGGCCGGGTTAGCTTACTAAAGTGCAATTTTAAATTTTGCGCGAAATATCCTGCTGAAAACGTCTCGGTATGTACATGACGTCACGGATTGTAGAGGACATTTTGGGACAGCATGGTGGCCAGCTATTAAGTCGTCCGATTTCATCGCAAAATTCCACAGTATTCTGGACATCTGTGTTGGTGAATCTTTTGCAATTTGTTCAATGACCAATGGAGACAGCAAAGAAGAAAGCTGTAGGTGGGAAGCGGTGTATTGCGGGCGGCTGCAGCAACACAAACACAGCCGGTGTTTCATTGTTTACATTCCCGAAAGATGACAGTCAAGCTTTACCATTGGCCTGTGGAGAACTTGGAGAACAGAGACTCTTACCAAGAGGACTTTGAGTTGGATGCGCAGACGCGGTACTATGAGTACGCATGCAGCTGCGGCTTCCAAACATTTGATCGCTTGCCGGTACGTGCGTACCGCTATGTGCATGTCACGTACGTAACTTTGGGAACTTTGGGGAAATATATGTGCTGTATGAACTTTGGGGAGGTGAATGGTACTTTGGGCTGTGGGATTGAGTGTGTTGTGCAGGTGTTTGAGTTGCATTGGCGGGTTATATGGACGGGAGGGGCTAGGTGTTTGTTATGCGGGATTAATTTGTGGCATATTAAATAAAAGCCTGGTTGTGTTGTGGCTAATAGAGTATATATATATGTCTTGTGTTTATTTACTGTTTTAGGCATTCCCACGAGGAGGTGGGCGGCGCCATGGTGCGGTTCGCCGGACAGGAGGAGGTGGGCGGCGCCGTGGTGCGGCCCGCCGGACAAGAGGAGGTGGGCACGTCGTAGGCGAGGCAGGCGTGGAAGTCGCAGGAGGCGTGGTAGGCGAGGTAGGCGTGGAAGCCGCGGGAGGCGTCGTCGCCGTGGAAATGGGAGGCGTCGTCGCCGTGGAAACAGGAAGCGACGGCGTGGGCGGAGCCAGAGGCGAAGCAGGCGGCTCGTCTGCCGGCGTAGGCGGAGCCAGAGGCGAGGCAGGCGGCTCGTCTGCCGGCGTGGGCGGAGCCAGAGGCAAGGCAGGCGGCTCGTCTGCCAGCGTGGGCGGTGCCAGAGGCAAGGCAGGCGGCTCGTCTGCCGGCGTGGGCGGAGCCAGAGGCGAAGCAGGCGGCTCGTCTGCCGGCGTGGGCGGAGCCAGAGGCAAGGCAGGCGGCTCGACTGCCGGCCTGGGCGTAGCCAGAGGCAAGGCAGGCGGCTCGTCTGCCGGCGTGGGCGTAGCCAGAGGCAAGGCAGGCGGCTCGTCTGCCGGCGTGGGCGGTGCCAGAGGCAAGGCAGGCAGCTCGACTGCCGGCGTGGGCGGTGCCAGAGGCAAGGCAGGCGGCTCGTCTGCCGGCGTGGGCGGAGCCAGAGGCTAGGCAGGCGGCTCGTCTGCCGGCGTGGGCGGAGCCAGAGGCTAGGCAGGCGGCTCAACTGCCGGTGTGGGCGGAGTTAGAGGTGGGCGGCGCCATGGTGTGGCCCGCCGGACACAAGGACGTGGGCGGCGCCGTGGTGCGGCCCGTCGTACACGAGGAGGTGGGCACGTCGTAGGCGAGGCAGGCGTGGAAGCCACAGGAGGCGTGGTAGGCGTGGTAAGCGAGGCAGGCGTGGAAGCCGCGGGAGTCGTCGTCGCCGTGGAAACAGGAAGCAACGGCGTGGGCGGAGCCAGAGGCGAGGCAGGCGGCTCGACTGCCGGCGTGGGCGGAGCCAGAGGCAAGGCAGGCGGCTCGTCTGCCGGCGTGGGCGGAGTCAGAGGCAAGGCAGGCTTACTATATGCAGCGAGGAGAAAAAACAGTAAAATGTAAATTTTGCCTATAGCAAACATTGACCCAGCAACTATTGCTGGGTGACAGGAAACTATAAAGGGGAGTGATTAACCAAAACACCTGGTGGGAACACTAATTGCTAAACTAAGACAGGTGAGGAGAATCAGTGCCCATGGAAACCAACAGTAAACAGGGAAAGAGAGTGCACCCAGGAAACAGACTAAAACAGAAACATCATGACACATACTAGACAACTTTTCTTTTAGTATTAAGTAAACAAAGGCTCCTAATTAGTCTGCTGACGTATGCAGTGACATATTGTGTCATTTACACACCTATTATTTTGTCTACATTATGAGGGACAAACTGTAAAAATGGATTATTAATCCACTTGATCATTTACTGTTAATATCTGCTTATTTTCTGTTTTAACGTGTTCTATCTAAACTTCTGTTAAAATTTAATAATCACTTATTCTTCTCTTCTTTGATACTTTACATTAGTTTTTGATGATACCACACATTTAGGTATCGATCCGATACCAAGTAGTTACAGGATCAGGTTGACGCCTGTTCGATGAATGACGCGAGCAGGCAACACCAAAACGTTGGTGTTTCATGGAGAATGTATTACAAACCGCGCTCTGTCAAAAATCTGTCAAAATGTTTTCGCATGACTTTGGTAAGCTATGAAGCCACATTGTTTGATGGAATTTTGGTGCACTGCGACTAGCCTAGTCAGACGTACTGTGCTTCAACATATGGACTTATTATGGTGCGTGTTTAAAAACCCCAAAATAGCACCTATTAGGAGACATTATCTAGCTTTTCTTTCGCAATATTATGCAAAACCAACTTTTCCTACCTTCTGGGATTGGCAAAAGTCCCGAAAAATGTGCGTCTGCCATTGTAGTCGATAAGCTCCTCCTTTTTCTTAATCTTCTTGTTGTGGGACATTCTTCCTGCGCTGTTGCCATTTCTAATATAAAGTAGTGTACAGTTCCAACTTATATCTGCTAGTAGACTCGCTATGGAAGCGCTAAAAACTACCGGTACAACAAAGATGACGAGGAGGAGACGCTGTCGAAGTGGAGGCACATACAGTCGACCGCTTACAAAACAAACACGGTCAGAAAGCGGCTTGAAGATGATGTGTTAAACATCATCTATGCAACATTTTGACCAAAGAACCACCATCGCATGTTATGTAGACCACAAGAAAGTCTTTTAAATGTAGAAAAACAAATCATAATATTAACTTTTTAATGCGCCTGTGGGTGTGGGGGGGGGGGGGGGCGTGGACTGCGGACCTGCAGCGAAGCAGAGTGTGCCAGGCCCGGCTTCGAGATCAGCGACAGGTGCATAGATGACCCAGCTGGGAGTGTTTGTCTGATCACCTGTTAACTCTGTTAAAGGCAGCAGTTGGGAAGGAGAGGGGGAGTTGTTGATGGCGGCTGGTGAAGCACGTGCATGAACGAGAGTGAGAGCGAGATCAAGATCAAAGCCCGCTCTGAACCATGGATGAATCCGGTCCTACTAGCTGCCATAAAAGACAGAGACAGAAAATACTCTGAATACCAAAAGTGTAAAACAGAAGTAGATAAACAACCCAATAATAACAATCGCAAATCACTCCTTTCAACTCTCAAAAAGCAATGCAATAAATTGAGAAATAAGTCAACTAACCTGATTAAATCCTGAAAAAAAAAAATACATTAAAGACAAAATAGAGGAACACACAAATAAGCCACGTGAGCTCTGGAAAATACTCAACAACCAGCCAAAAACTTAAAACAAGACTCACCAACATCAACATCAAGGAGGGTGACTCCCTCATTACAGACAAAATGGAGGTAGCAAGCAGACTTAACGCGTTTTTCACCAGCATAGCCGCAACTCTTGTCAACAAGCTGTCCCACCACTCTGGTCGCTTTGGTGTAGAACACATTAAAGCCTTTTACAGAAAGCTAGGAGTATCCAACAATGATTTCAAATTAGAAATGGTCTCAGCGGATGAGGTGCTTAAAAAATTGAGCGTGCTCCACCCAAACAAGCTCACCGACCTTGACAATATCCCCTCCAGATTCCTCAGGGACTCTGCCTCCATCATTGCCCCAATCATCACACACATAATAAACCTCTCAATTTCACAAGGCCAAGTACCAAAAGATTTTAAGATAGCAAGAGTAACTCCCCTCTTTAAAAAAGGAAGCAAATTTGAACCTGGCAACTACCGACCTGTTTCTATTCTCAGTTCCATTTCGAAAGTAATGGAAAAAATAGTTTATGAACAGGTCGATGGTTACCTTGCCACTAATAAACTCATGTACAAATTCCACTCCGGCTTCAGAACTAACCACTCCACTGACACATGCCTTCTCTATCTGACCGACCACATCAAACATGAAGTGGACGCGGGCAAATACTGCGGCATGGTCATGCTGGACCTTCAGAAGGCCTTTGACACCGTTGACCACGCTATACTTACTTGGAGGGGAGGGAACAGGTGGTAGAGGTGAACGACACCGTGTCCCCCCTCCTCTCAGTGAGCTGTGGAGTCCCCCAAGGCAGTATATTGGGGCCTTTACTGTTCCTAATATGCATAAACGACTTGTCATCAGCATGAGACTGTGACTTGTTCTTGTTTGCGGATGACTCGGCCCTGCTGGTATCAGACAGGGACAAGTCACAGGTGGAGAAAATCCTCAGTGCTGAACTCTGTAGAACTTGCACCTGGCTCGCTGACAACAAGCTATCCATACACTTGGGTAAAACTAAATCCATCCTGTTTGGGTCCCACATAAACCTTAAGAAAGTCAATGACTTCACTATAAAAGTGGGTGACATTGTTATCACCAGGAAGGATGAACTCACCTACCTAGGTTCCATTCTAGAGGCTAATCTTTCCTGTGATAAAATGGCAACCAAGGTAATCAAAAAGGTCAACCAACGAATGGGATTTCTCTATAGAATATCCTCTCTGGTCAACAAAAGCACCATGAAGATTCTGGCGGGAACTCTCGTTCAACCCGTTTTCGATTACGCATGCACCTCCTGGTACCCTAGCACCTCCAAAACCCTCAAATCTAGACTCCAAACCTCTCAGAACAAGCTAGTCAGATTACTTCTAGACCTCCACCCCAGATCCCACCTCACTCCTACCCACTTCTCCAAAGTGGGCTGGCTCAGGGTGGAGGACAGAGTAAAACAACTTGCACTGAGCCTAGTCTATAAAATCCGCTACACCTCCCTGATACCGAAGTACATGTCAAACTACTTCCTTAACGTAAATGACCGCCATAACCACAACACCAGGGGGAGCTCTACTAACCACGTTAAACCCAGATTCCGATCTAACAAAGGTCTTAACTCATTCTCTTTCTATGCCACATCAATGTGGAATGCGCTCCCAACAGGTATAAAAGAAAGGGCATCTCTATCCTCCTTCAAAACCGCAATAAAAGTACACCTCCAGGCAACTTCAACCCTACACTAACACCCGCCCCTGAGTGTTGTTAATAATCAAATGTAAACAATCAAATGCAGATATTTTTCTTATACCTTTTGATCTCTCTCTCTATGTCCACTACTTGCTGTACATATCCTACCAAGTCAGACCTACACTGTTTCAATATCCTTTTGTCTGTCCTCAGCAGCCGCCGGCGTCCGTAGATCCCACTCCCTCCCCTCTGTTGCAAGTTTTGTTGATTCTATTCAACGTGTTTATGTGTGCTATGGCTATGAGGTGTTTTTCCCTTGGCCTCACTCTGGACCCCCTCCCTGGAGTCCAACCTTTGACTGATTACTTGTTTACGGTACTGTACTTTTAAGGTGTTGCGTCAACACAAATATGCTTTAGATTTAAATTACCCCCTCAAATTACATTTCCCATCTCTGTCGTTGAACATGTTGTGGGTATTTGGTGGTGATAGACTGTTTTGTGCTTTGACAGTTCTTTGTGCAGTTTGAAATGTAAATGTACTTATTTGTGAACAGCACATTTGTTTGTTCCTGTTGGATATTATAGTTGTATGCAAATGTTTGGGTATTAAACATTGTGCTCTTTTCAAACAGCTCAACACAAAATGGACATAAACACTCGTTTTATTGACAATAAAGAAAACAATGCATGCAGTGTGCCAGTGTTGTGCCGGAGGGATACCTTGTTAGTGCATTCAAAACACAAACTATGTCAAATGTGTGGTAATGTAACGTGTGACATTTTAACCTACATTAATGCTGCTGATATTCTATAAATGACATGTTGTGCAAGTTAATCATTATTAATGCATACCGATGTCTATTTTGTAATAAAGTTAAATGTTGCTATGTGATCAGTCTGCTAATGACTCTGTAATTGAAGACTCCCAACCAGAACATGCTACAAGAGAAGATATTGTTTAAGGTCAGAACAAGGTCGGTAGAAGCATTTAAGTCCCATCTTAAAACTCATTTGTATACTCTAGCCTTTAAAAAGACCCCCCTTTTAGACCAGTTGATCTGTTGATCGGCCCCCCCCTCTCCACAAGGAGAGGGGGGAGGGGGGGCCCACAGAGTCGGTGACCACAGATGATGCGCTAGCGGTCCAAAGTCGGGACCCAGGGTGGCCCACTCATCTGTGCATCAGTTGGGGACGTCTCTGAACTGCTGACCTGTCTCCACTCAAGATGATCTCCTGCTGGTCCCACTATGGACTGGACTCTCACACTATTGTGTTAGATCCACTATGGACTAGACTCACACACTTTTATGTTAGATCCACTATGGACTGGACTCTCACACTATTATGTTAGATCCACTATGGACTGGACTCTCACACTATTATATTAGATCCACTATGGACTAGACTCTCACACTATTATGTTAGATCCACTATGGACTGGACTCTCACACTATTATGTTAGATCCACTATGGACTGGACTCTCACACTATTATGTTAGATCCACTAAGGACTAGACTCTCACACTGTTATGTTAGATCCACTATGGACTAGACTCTCACAATATTATGCTCGATCCACTATGGACTGGACTCTTACAATATTATGCTAGATCCACTATGGACTGGACTCACACACTATTATGTAAGATCCATTATGGACTAGACTCTCACAATATTATGCTCTATCCACTATGGACTGGACTCTCACAATATTATGCTCGATCCACTATGGACTGGACTCTTACAATATTATGCTAGATCCACTATGGACTGGACTCACACACTATTATGTAAGATCCATTATGGACTAGACTCTCACAATATTATTCTCTATCCACTATGGACTGGACTCTCACAATATTATGCTAGATCCACTATGGACTGGACTCTCACACTATTATGTTGGATCCACTATGGACTGGACTCTCACACTATTATGTTAGATCCACTATGGACTAGATTCTCACACTATTATGTTAGATCCACTATGAACTAGACTCTCACAATATTATGCTAGATCCACTAAGGACAGGACTCTCACACTATTATGTTAGATCCACTATGGATTGGACTCTCACAATATTATGTTAGATCCACTATGAACTAACCTCTCACAATATTATGCTAGATCCACTATGGACTGGACTCTCACAATATTATGCTAGATCTACTATGGACTGGACTCTCACACTATTATGTTAAATCCACTATGGACTAGACTCTCACACTATAATGCTAGATCCACTATGGACTAGACTCTCACAATATTATGCTCGATCCACTATGGACTGGACTCTTACAATATTATGATAAATCCACTATTGACTGGACTCTCACACTATTATGTTAGATCCACTATGGACTGGACTCTCACACTGTTATGTTTGATGCACTATGGTCTAGACTCTCACACTATAACGCTATATCCACTATGGACTGGACTCTCACACTATTGTATTAGACCCACTATGGACTGGATTCTCACAATATTATGCTAGATCCACTATGGGCTGGACTCTCACACTATTATGTTAGATCCACTATGGACTGGACTCTCACACTATTATGTTAGATCCACTATGGACTAGACTCACACACTATTATGTTACATCCACTATGGACTGGACTCTCACACTATTATGTTAGAGCCACTATGGACTGGACTCTCACACTATTATGTTAGATCCACTATGGACTAGACCCTCACACTATTATGATAAATCCACTATGGACTGGACTCTCACACTATTATGTTAGATTCACTATGAGCTGGACTCTCACACGATTATGTTAGATTCACTATGGACTGGACTCTCACACTATTATGTTAGACCCACTATGGATTGGATTCTCACAATATTATCTTAGATCCACTATGGGCTAGACCCTCACACTATTATGATAGATCCACTATGGACTGGACTGGTTTCTCAATGTCATCCCATTGGGTTGAGTTTTTTCTTGCCCTGATGTGGGATCTGAACCGAAGATGTCGTTGTGGCTTGTGCAGCCCTTTGAGACACTCGTGATTTAGGGCTGTATAAGTAAACTTTGATTGATGGATTCATTGAACATATGGATAATCCGCTAACGTCACATTTGGGGAAAAAAAACGTTACAACTGGGGCAACCACCATACGGCTTGTTTCGAGGAAGTATGAAGGAAGGCCGAAGTGTTTAACACATATCTTCGCCATGCCTCCATGGGCTGATTTCAAATGTTTGGGACTTATGCAAACCTCAAATACACAAAACAGATACAAAAAGTCCACCAAAAAATCCTCATGAAACGTCAAAGAACATAAAGGATCTAAAAGAAATTAAAAGAGCACTGAGCTGACCTAAACGGCTGCCATGTCAACGTTTACGTTTCTACATACAGCTACAAAAGTAAAATATTGAAAAGCCCAAAAGTTTGCAATAATAATACATATTGTGCTCATTTGATTGCAACATGCATAGACAAACAACAAAACAAACGGAAACAAAACAATTCAATACCTGCATACTGTACCTCCCTGAGGTCTGTACCGGTCTGTGACACACCTGCACAGAAATATTAATTAATTTATAAACTACTAACTTTCTCCTGTCCCACTAAACACACCAATAGCTTGTTTATAGATGTGTATTACAACTCCTGAAAGGAAGTCGCTATTTATTAGAGTACATTAATGAACATATCAAATGTTAATGTGCCAGATTGTAGTATTGTCATTTCCATCCGCAGTGCCCAGCAGGGTCATTGTATATAGCAGGGGCTCTTAACCTTTTTGACCTCGGGACCCAACTTTTCCACTACGGAGGGGTGACAACCTGGTCCAGTCACTTCAAAAGGCTGCTGGGAGAAACAGCAGACGCAGCTGAGGAAGAAGAAATACCATCAGTCCTCCCAAACCTGAACATCAACGATGGTCCCTTCACACTCGGAGAGCTTGCCAGGGCAAAAGCCACAGTAAGAGTGGGGAAAAGCGCTGGCCCAGACGGCATATCCCCAGAGGTCCTGAAGAACTGTGATCTCGATGACATCATTCTAGAGTTCTGCAACCTTGCTCTGCTGCACAATCGGCTGCCTGATAAGTGGTCGCTATCAAACATCGTGCCAGTGCCCAAATCCGGAGACCTTTCGACGCCAGACAACTCAGCCTGACCTGTATCACTGCGAAAGTCTACAACCGCATGATTTTAAGCAGGGTCTGGTATGCAATCGACCTTCACCTGAGAGTAAATCAGAACGGCTTTCGAGAAGGACGGACAACTGCAGCCCAGATCTTGGCACTTAGGAGATTGATTTAGGAGGTGAGGAAGGACAACCTGACTGCAGTCCTATGCTTCATAGACTTCAAAAAGGCATTTGACTCGATACACCGAGGCACGATGGTGAAGACCCTGAAGGGATACAGTATTCCCCCGAACCTACCGTGTGGAGAGGACTAAGGGCCCTTACGAACTATAAGCCCAAAGCCTCCCAAGCCCTGAATTACCGGACTGCAGCGCATCGTATATGCTGCTGAGAAGGTTATTGGCTGCAAACTCTCACCCCTGTTCTCCTCCAGGACCAGGAGGCATGTGGGTCGGATAACAGCTGACTCTTCTCACCCTGGACACAAACTATTCTTCCCTCTCCCCTCAGGCAGGAGACTACGGTCCATCCAGACCCACACCTCCCGCCACCTGAACCGTTTCTTCCCCTCGGCCATCAGGCACATGAACAATAACAAGATCTGATAGCTCAGTTCCAGCTCATGTTATTCTATTCTGTGTTATATGTGTTTTATATTGCACCATTGCGCCAAGTAAAATTCCTAGTTTGTGAACCCGTTCTCAAAAAATGGCAATAAAAACTATTCTGATTCTGATTCTGATGTTGTGCGGAAATAAATAAACTAAATTAATAATTTATGTTTTTTAAATTAAAGTGCAAATGAAAATACAGCTTCACCACTCTAGTCATAATTTTTGCACTTAAAAAATGTCTTTAGGACATTAGCGCCAGACTTCTTTTGTTTGTTTTATATTGTCACTTCTGCCACAAGTGGTGGACCACAGCTGAAAAACAGATGTATTACATTCTAGGAAACACGTGCGGCCCTATGGTTAAGAAATACTGGTGTACAGTATATGTCGTCAACGTCTTCGCAAAGAAACACACCCACTACTTCAGCGTTATGGTGAGTCGATCTTTCATGCTCATTGTTTTGCTGTTTTTATTTATTAAACAGGTCCGTGAAAATAATGCGCACATTAAAACGGTCCCGGGTGGGAAGAAAAAAAAAACGTTGGAGACCCCTGCTTTACGCCATAGTCTGCTGGGGTGTGGGGTAGTACGGCCAGAGACAGGAATAGACCCAACAAAGCAACCAAGTCCCAGTCCGCCCACTAGCCCCCAGACCCAGCCAAAGTCCAGTCAACACGGATGAGCAAGAATCCGTCCAAGGAGACCGAAGTGTCCGATACGTGCTCATTCAGCCAGGGTTCCGAGAACCTCGCCTCTGTCTCTTCCTCCACATCTCTTCCGGTCTCTCCATGCGGACTCCGGTGTGGCAGAGAGCCAGCAGCTGGTCTCCGCCGCAAAAAATGGCAAAGACCAAAAGTCCACCAAAAAGCACCTCACAAATAGCGAAAGTGCCACCCCTTGTTGCGTAGTCCCGATGGGGCCTGAACGGAAAGGCAAAAAACCACATGGAAACAAAAGGGAAACATGGGGCACAAAGCACAGAGCTCCAGCAACCACTACACCAATGCCATCTTTGTACAAACACAAAACAGCCGTCCTCAAGCTTCTCAAGGCAAGAGTAGAATTAGCATAATGGGCCACCATATATCTACTCTACATGTAATGCACAAATAATATTTACATCTGTGGGCTCATTTGTTCCCATTAGTACAGCATGGAGGTACACTTGTGCATGATATTGAACCACAAGACTGCTCAGACAGATAAGAGTTTTATCTTTAAACATTTGAGGTTTTGTAAAAACTAACTACGACAAGGGATAAGCTAGTTTCTACATCAGCATGAAACGTGTTTGACTTTGTAATGCACTACACAATGTGATAGGACACCAATCTGTTCTGAGTGAACAACATAAACAATCATATTACAGTATATGTAAAGTATTATTTCATGTTTTGTTGGTACACAGCTAGCCAGTGTATGCTGTCTGTCATGATACACAATCAATATAAAAGGGAAACTCACTCGTTGGAAAGTTGTCTCTTGGGTCCAGCCGGACAATGGTTTATTTGGGTAAGCACTCCATTTATGTCGGAATAGCTTGTCTCCAACTTCAACATTTTGTAGCTTCGTGTCACTTTCAGGTCACTCTATTGGCTTCGGTCTGCTTCAACGTCTCATCCTTCCTTCGTGCTGGATTCTATAAGCAACAGTTCATCCTCTGTACATTCAGCTTCAAAAAGCTAAGGTTCCGAATCCTCATTCGTCCAAAAATAGTCATCTTTGTTGCCTGTTACCAAGTCTGCCATGATTAGAACAAACACAAGCGTTATTTATCTGGAAGTAGGAACACACTGGAAGTCGAACGTTATGAAGATGTCTTTTACTACATTATATATATACTTGCAGTGTGTATATTGTACATATTACATATTGTTATGAAGGTGTCTGTTACTACATTATATATATATATATATATATATATATATATATATATATATACTTGCAGCATGTAAATAAAACGTTGATGGAGGGTTTTGAAGGTGTTTCACAGGCTTTGAAGGCTACTACGGTGACCTCCATTAGCCGCATCTTCCAAGCGTTGTTTTATCATCTTTAAAATCCTAAAAAAGAACATATGTGCGCGATAGGCAAAATAAAAAAGTGCAGTTCCCCTTTGAGGTAAGTCAACTTGTGTTCCCTTACCTTTTGTACCCCACCAGTGCGGATCAACTCCAGCCGGCTTAGCCGTGTTTATTACCTCATCCCTTGGAAAGATTTCCAGCTGTGTTTCTGTCCAAATGAGATTTGATACAGTCGTCCCTAATAAGGCGCTGGACTTTGAAGGCAACACGGGAGATAAAACACATCCCTGGATTCAAAAATAACCTCTTCACAGCCAGGTTTCATTTCCTAATCGCTGTCAATGGAGATAGCTGGGCTGCCCCACTGTGACAGGCCCTGCTTGTTCTTCCTACCGACGTTCTCTCTGCGTTCCCTACAAGACGACCGTCCTGTAAACAAGACATTCCAATGTCAGACACCTCTGCTTAAAGAGCAAGCTTAGTGTCCCGTGTAGCAAAATCTCTGATTCATTGAGGTGAGAAGGATGTTCCGCACCACTGCTCAGAACTCTCCTTCACCTTCTTACCCCAAATTGTATTTTTGCTGAGCACAGCAAAAAGCATCCATCCATCCATCCATCCATCCATCTACTTCCGCTTATCCGAGGTCGGGTCGCGGGGGCAGCAGCCTAAGCAGGGAAGCGCAGACTTCCCTCTCCCCAGCCACTTCGTCCAGCTCCTCCCGGGGGATCCCGAGGCGTTCCCAGGCCAGCCGGGAGACATAGTCTTCCCAACATGTCCTGGGTCTTCCTCGTGGCCTCCTACCGGTCGGACATGCCCTAAACACCTCCTTAGGGAGGCGCTCGGGTGGCGTCCTGACCAGATGCCCGAACCACCTCATCTGGCTCCTCTCGATGTGGAGGAGCAGCGGCTTTACTTTGAGCTCCCCCCGGATGACAGAGCTTCTCACCCTATCTCTAAGGGAGAGCCCCGCCACCCGGCGGAGGAAACTCATTTCGGCCGCTTGTACCCGTGATCTTGTCCTTTCGGTCATAACCCAAAGCTCATGACCATAGGTGAGGATGGGAACGTAGATCGACCGGTAAATTGAGAGCTTTGCCTTCCGGCTCAGCTCCTTCTTCACCACAACGGATCGATACAGCATCCGCATTACTGAAGACGCCGCACCGATCCGCCTGTCGATCTTACGATCCACTCTTCCCTCACTCGTGAACAAGACTCCGAGGTACTTGAACTCCTCCACTTGGGGCAAGATCTCCTCCCCAACCTGCAAAAAGCATGCAACGTCCATATCCATAGCATGACATGTATTTGATTAAATGTAAGAACTATACATCCAACATCATCAAGGAGGGTAGAGTCCTACAGTTCTAAGGCTGAATATATTAAAACTGTTGTTATGGGTTGGAGGAGGAGTTGTGACGGCACAGAACCACAAGGGGGCGGTATAGCTCTATGTATTTTATTTTATATATTACACTATATATAATAATCATCAATAATACTATACATAAACGAGAGAATGGTGTGTGACAAAATCCAAGAGTGTGTGTGTGAGGCTATGTGTTTGATTAGCTGTAGTGTGTGTTACCTAGTGTTGGATCGATAGGAGGGACAAGACATGAAGGCAGTAAGTGGGGGCAAGCAGATGGTCAGGGCGAATGGCGAGGCATAGGAGGTCCGTGTCCAAGCGGGGTTCGAGGATCGAAGAAGCAGTCCGGGAAACAAAGACAGCTATGCCTGACGAGACGCACAGCTCGTCGACGCGGGGACGAAGGCAGACTGCTGGGGAGGACGACAAGGAAGAACAATGAATACACGGAGGGGAAACGCAGAGAGAGAGCATAAAGCTGGGTAGTCGGCTTACGATACAGAAGACTAAGTTCCGGCCAGGATCCTTGGGTCCACTGGTCTTTATACAGCTCCCCCACATCAGTCCAAGGTGTGCATATTGCTGATCGCCCACAGCCATACTTGCCAACCCTCCCGGATTTTCCGGGAGACTCTCGAAATTCAGCGCCTCTCCCGAAAACCTCCCGGGACAAATTTTCTCCCGAAAATCTCCCGAAATTCGGACGGAGCTGGAGGCCACGCCCCCTCCAGCTCCATGCGGACCTGAGTCCGCTTTCCCACAATATAAAGAACGTCTACAGTAAAGCAGTCCGTCTGCCGTAAACAGCAATGTTGTGACACTCTTAAACAGGACAATACTGCCATCTAGTGCATTTGATGAAAGCACTTTTGTGCGTGCCACACAGCAATGCATCATCAGAGAGGGTGTTCAGCATGGTTAGAAAGATAGTGACAGAGAATAGAACAAGGATGGACAATTCAACCCTTAACTCAACAATGAGTAGATGAGTGTTATGTGTGTGTATATGTGTAAATAAATGAACACTGAAATTCAAGTATTTCTTTTATATATATATATATATATATATATATATATGTATATATATATATATATATATATATATATATATATGTATATATATATATATATATATATATATATATATATATATATATATATATATATATATATATACCGTATTTTCCGCACCATAAGGCGCCCTGGGTTATAAGCCGCGCCTTCAATGAACGGCATATTTAAAAACTTTGTCCACCTATAAGCCGCCCCGTGTTATAAGCCGCATCTAACTGCGCTAAAGGAATGTCAAAAAAACAGTCAGATAGGTCAGTCAAACTTTAATAATATATTAAAAACAGCGTGATGTGGGCGCGCATGGAGTCGTATATCAACATGGACGGAGCTGCGTGAAAAAAGCCACCCGGCCTCTTCACGTAAACTTACCTTAACCACTCGCTCATCTTTTCTTCATCCATCCCTTCGAGTTAGCTTTTATGATGACGCCGGCTGGAAAGGCCTCTTTTGGCAAGGTCTTCCTTTTGAATATCACCATGGGTAGAAGTTTCTGGCCATTAGCATGGCAAGCTAGAACCACAGTGAAGGATGACTTCTCATTCCCTGTGGTGCGAATATTCACCGTACGTGCTCCCGTTGTATCCACAGTGCGGTTCACAGGAATATCAAAAGTCAGTGGAACCTCGTCCATGTTGATAATGTTCTCTGGCCGGATCTTTTTTTCAGCTATCTTGTTTTTACAATATGCACGGAAAGTAGCCAGCTTTTCTTGAAAGTCTTTAGGCAGTTGCTGTGAAATAGTACCGGTAGTCCGTGTGCGGATGGAGAGATTGCGTCTTTTCATGAACCGGATCCCTGTCGCTTAGTAGGAGCCATTTTGTGGTCTTTACAGATGTAAACACACAAAGGAAATGAAACGTAATATCCGCGCGCTTCTTCTTCTTCTACGCGGGCGGGTGGTTGCTTACAGTAGAAGAAGAAGCGCTTCCTGTTCTATGGGGGCGGGTGCTTACCTTGGCGGTTGCTTGCGTAGAAGAAGAAGCACTTCCTCTTCTACGGGGAAAAAAGATGGCGGCTGTTTACCGTAGTTGCGAGACCGAAACTTTATGAAAATGAATCTTAATATTAATCCATATATAAAGTGCACCGGGTTATAAGGCGCACTGTCAGCTTTTGAGAACATTTTATATATATATATATATATATATATATATATATATATATATATATCCATCCATCCATCCATCCATTTTCTACCGCTTATTCCCTTCGGGGTCGCGGGGATATATATATATATGAAATACTTGACTTGGTGAATTCTAGCTGTAAATATACTCCTCCTGTCTTAACCACGCCCCCAACCACGCCCTCCGCACCCACCCCCCACCTCCCGAAATTGGAGGTCTCAAGGTTGGCAATAATGCCCACAGCCTTGCCAGCATGTGGGCGTGACGCGGCCAGCGCGAGCAGGGGCGTGTCTCGGTGAGCTGCCAACGGAGATGCTGGCAGCCCTCGCTGCCGGAGAAAAGCGAGTTTGAGCCCGCGCCATGACAGCAAACATGCTGCCTCCGCTGAGGACAATCACAACGTCGTGTTTCAGCAATGCTGTTCCGGTTGCCAAAGTATTTTTTCGGCAGGCAGATTTTCAGCGCATCACTAGTCAATAGTGCACAAATGATAGGCTATCAGGCTTTGTCCTGCCTCAAATTGAAGCAGACATGGTACAGAATTTTAACGCAAAACAAATTGTAGGCTTTTTTTTCAATTTACAGTAATACCGGATTTCCTTGAAATGCCGCCGGGTATATAGTATGCGTCTGCCTAGAATTACTGCCGGGTCAAACTCGTTTCGCAAAATAATTAGCGCATGCTTAGCATTACCGCCAGGTCAGGATTACCGCCGGGTCAAACTCGTTTCGCAAAATATTATTTTTATTAGCGCATGTCTAGAATTACCGCCGGGTCAAACTCGTTTCGCAATATAATTAGCATATGCCTAGAATTTCCGCCGGGTCAAACTCGTCACGTCAAGAGTGACACTTCACCTGTCATCATTTTCAAAATGGAAGAGGCTGATTTCGATAATTTGAAATCGCATAAAGGGAATAAGATAAAGAGCTATTCAGTAGGATATACGGTCCAAGCTATTGAATATACTAAAAAGAACAGTAAGCAGCTATGTTTTGTTAATATACCATAGCTGCGTGTGTCAAATATGAGTCATTAAATGACTCCCGCCTCCTGGTGGTAGAGGGCGCTAGTGATCCTTCTTGCGACTACTCGGCTGCAGAAGAAGTGACAACAAGCAGCAACAGTTAGCAGCGATCGTTTATTTTTTTCCTCTCACCTGGAATTTTAACATAGAGGATTACATATCTAAAATAAAACGGTTTTCTAAACTGGACCTTCAATCGAAGCAGGAGGTAATACTTAAAGGAAGATCTCCATCGAGCCAGAGAGACTTTTAAAACTGAAGAAAGATAAGGAAGACTTCTTTAAACAAGTTATCGATGATTTTGTTCAGAAGGAGCTGCGCATGGACTTCATTTATAAGTCCCGTATTTTCCGCACCATAAGGCGCCCTGGGTTATAAGCCGCGCCTTCAATGAACGGCATATTTCAAAACTTTGTCCACCTATAAGCCGCCCCGTGTTATAAGCCGCATCTAACTGCGCTAAAGGAATGTCAAAAAAACAGTCAGATAGGTCAGTCAAACTTTAATAATATATTAAAAACCAGCGTGATGTGGGCGCGCATGGAGTCGTATATCAACATGGACGGAGCTGCGTGAAAAAAGCCACCCGGCCTCTTCGCGTAAACTTACCTTAACCACTCGCTCATCTTTTCTTCATCCATCCATCCCTTCGAGTTAGCTTTTATGATGACGCCGGCTGGAAAGGTCTCTTTTGGCAAGGTCTTCCTTTTGAATATCACCATGGGTGGAAGTTTCTGGCCATTAGCATGGCAAGCTAGAACCACAGTGAAGGATGACTTCTCATTCCCTGTGGTGCGAATATTCACCGTACGTGCTCCCGTTGTATCCACAGTGCGGTTCACAGGAATATCAAAAGTCAGTGGAACCTCGTCCATGTTGATAATGTTCTCTGGCCGGATCTGTTTTTCAGCTATCTTGTTTTTACAATATGCACGGAAAGTAGCCAGCTTTTTTTGAAAGTCTTTAGGCAGTTGCTGTGAAATTGTAGTCCGTGTGCGGATGGAGAGATTGCGTCTTTTCATGAACCGGATCCCTGTCGCTTAGTAGGAGCCATTTTGTGGTCTTTACAGATGTAAACACACAAAGGAAATGAAACGTAATATCCGCGCGCTTTTTCTTCTTCTACGCGGGCGGGTGGTTGCTTACAGTAGAAGAAGAAGCGCTTCCTGTTCTATGGGGGCGGGTGCTTACCTTGGCGGTTGCTTGCGTAGAAGAAGAAGCACTTCCTCTTCTACGGGGAAAAAATATGGCGGCTGTTTACCGTAGTTGCGAGACCGAAACTTTATGAAAATGAATCTTAATATTAATCCATATATAAAGCGCACCGGGTTAAAAGCCGCACTGTCAGCTTTTGAGTAAATTTGTGGTTTTTAGGTGCGGCTAATAGTGCGGAAAATACGGTAAAGGTAAGACCATAATAACGTTTTTTTTATTAAATGTGCTTTTCATGATGGTATCCTTACATCACACTCAAATTTACAAGTGCAGGCCTAAATTTACCGCATGCCTTTGGTAAGCGCCGGAGTGAGAAGAGGTTTTAAATTAATTACCGCCCCGGCGCTAATTCAAGGAAATACGGTATGCTGTAAAGAACACCTTAAAATGTGTCATTTTTATTAATTTGATGGGTAGTTTGCTGTAAAATCATAAGCCAAGCAGATATTTAAGTATTTATTTTTATTTAGACAAAAAATGTTTGGAAAGTATAATAATATAGTGTACTACTTGTTGCAATAATGGATACTATTAAAGTTTTTTAAAGGCATGCAATTTCAAGCAGTAGATATATTTTTTCTGTCAAAATGAAAAAAATCCATTACATTTAGTGAGAAAATATGAAGTACTTTATTGACACATAACATTTCCAGGTGTTTGCGGGACAGATAAAATGATGTGGCGGGCCAGATCTGGGCCTTGAGTTTGACACCTGTGGCCTAAGCGATTGCATAAGAGAATGATGGCTCATAGCTTGTGTGGTGGGGACACAGAGCCTTCAAGTGCTCTGTGGACAAAAATGTCCACCACATGTTGTCACCACCATGAATGATGACATTTTAACTGCCTGTTACGTTCATTTCTCTGCTCTGTTCCACCTGGACCATACCTGCCAACTTTTGAAATCAGAAAAACCTAGTAGCCAGGGTCCAGGGGCCGCAGGCCCCGGTAGGTCCAGGACAAAGTCCTGGTGGGGGGTTCACCCCCCCGACGCAAAATGATTGATTGCATTCCGACAGGTTAAAATGTTGCTAAAACCATCACTTTTCTATCAGTCACAGTGACTTTTCAAAACAAAAATATTACAGCAAAAATCATATGGGTTGATTGACATGTTTATTCTGTAAGCTAACTTCAATAGTTTGAAATTATTTTGACAGTTAATGCCAGTTATCCTGTCAACCTTTCACAAGACTTCAATTTGTTAATTGAAAGTATAAACACTTTTTACAGTAAACAAATGGTAAAACAGTACTAAACAATTCCATTAAAAAAAAATTGGTGTCATTATTAACTTTCTGTCCAAGCTTGTATAATCTACTGCCTTGTTCAATTGTAAAAAATATTCTGTGCCTAAAATTCACATTTCTATCACAATTATCATACTGTAAACATGGTAAGCTAACTTTATTAAAAATTAATAGTCCTGTCAATAGCATGGAATTCCAATTCAAATGTAGTTTTTTTGTAAGCCTTTCAAAAGAATTCAAAATATGACAAATTTATGAAAATTAATTGAAGCCATCAGACACTTGAAAAGTGGCACATCACATCTCTAATGTAATCATTTGAACTTTTCAACAGAAATAGCACTGCAAAAATATTAAGGACATACTTCTGTATTTTGGTAGTTATGCTGTCAACATTTAACAAGATTTCTTCAACTTGGACTTGAAAGCATAAATAGTATAAACACTTTTAACAGTATAACAGTACTAAACAATTCCAATAGATAACATTGGTGTCATTACCTTTTTGTGGCTAAAATCCAAATTTAGCAACGGCATTAGACTTGTGTTTTTTGTCCCAACGTGGTCTTTTACATCGCTAATTCCTCCGTGTCCGATCGAAACATCTTGTCTGCACAAGGTGCAATTCGCGTAGTTTTCACCCTTTTTGGAACGGATAATTATTCCCGGATAGGCTTTTGAATATTCTTCACGGAATGACTGCAGTTTTTTTTTTCGGGTTTAAGACTCGTTTGCGATTTTTCTCCGGCTGATTCCATGATCGTTCGCTCGTTTGGAAACAATGGCAACAGGTGCCTCGTGCTTGGCAGCGGTGCTATAAATAGCCTCGCACATGGCATTCGGAATGGCTCGATAGGAAGTTACGGGAAGCAGTGTCGATTGTCGTTGTTGTTACGCGATTTCGTGAATAAAAATTTAATGAATGAAAAACCGTATTTCTTATCACTGCAACCGTAACCCGGAATAGGTTGATGAAAACCGTACTAATTACGGGAAAACCGGAGTAGTTGGCAGGTATGCTGGACTCTTGAATTTCCTCCTCGCCAGATCGCTTTTTAAAGTCGTGGCCGATTTTGCCTGCCGTATCTGCAACGCTGAAAAACATAAACGTTACTCTGACACGGAGGAAACTTTTTCTTAAATCAACACGACATGCTTGAGTTGACCTTGTACCAGTCAATCATGAAACTCTACCTGATCCTATGCAAACTTCTAATACATTTTTCAATCAAGCCATATATTATAATTAGCCAGAAAAGGTTGGAAAAGAAGCTAACACTACTAGCTGCTTTCACTTACCAGAGACAAAATGTTCACAGCACAGTCTGGAGTGTTCTGTAGGAGTCCACTGATCCCTTCGTATCATGCTCCGTATGGCAGAAATCCACATGTTACGGCGGTCAACGTTATGCACCAAGTAGCGGGAATAAACACCATTCCATCTGTTTCTTCTTCGGTAGTTGCTTCGGGTCTTTCCGGGGCAGTGCTGTCGATATAGCGCCTCTATAGTGGCGCAACGCAGTTAAAATATGTAGCTGCCGCAGAGGGACATCAATTGCTCAATCAACACAGCCGGAGTTTTACGCTGTGTTGATATCAATCGCTCTGACTGGGGGCTCGTAACAGGGGTCACTCCGCGCGCTCCACCCGAGCAGCTTACCTGCCCGCCACCCCTGTTGCCGCGTAACAGGGGTCACTTCGCGCGCAGTGCACTCACGAAAGGGGTGGGGCTCACCCTGGTTGATATAGACAGCAGGACGGTGGCCATGGAAATCGGAACCCGCTAAGGAGTGTGTAACAACCCACCTGCCGAATCAACTAGCCCTGAAAATGGATGGCGCTGGAGCGTCGGGCCCATACCCGGCCATCGCCGGCAGCGAGACGCGCTTGGAGGTGCGCTCAGCGCGGCTCCCATATGATTGCGCACTGGTGTGCGTCTGGGCCATGACAGCGTGGCACGCGAATGTCTGTGCTGCATTGGATCAGTCTCCTTTCTTTAACAGGCAAAAGCTTTATAACCTCACATCGTCTATATTAGATATATAACAACGGGCGGGTGCGGGCGAATGCGGTTCTGATTAAATGTTAGAACGGGTGGATGGCGGATGGTTGACGACTTTCTGATGCGGTTGCGGATGAAATAATTGCCTATCCGCGCATCTCTAATATATATATATATATATATATATATATATATATATATATATATATATATATATATATATATATATATATATATATATATATATATATATATATATATATGTAACAAAACATGCCGAAGGCTCGGTCAGTGATATATATATATATATATATATATACAAGTTAAAAAAAATACACAATATAAATATAAATACTGAGGCATCTGGCAAGGTGTTTGCATAAAAATATACAAAAAACAATATATTGCATGTATTTTGAGTTAAAAAATACTTGTTTTAATTGCACATCAAATGATAATAAAGTGCTTTATTGCATGGGTGCGTTCATGGTCGTGATGGCTTGTGGGAAGAAACTGTCCCTGAGTCTGTTTGTCCGAGATCTGATGCTTTAATAACACCTTCATTCTACTCGGGGGTGTAGTTGATTGCTGTGATTGATATGTCGTCATGCATAACATCAATCAGTCTCTAAGTCCTGCGTCCACGTTTTTCTCCCAACAGCAATTTTCTATTTGATAGGCAACGTCAAATAATAACTTGAGTTTTTCAAAAAGACACACATTTGACACCAGTTATGCAAATATTTTAATTTTACAAATGACTTACCTTGATTCAAAAATATTTATTAGATGTTATTAATATAGTGTGCCAAATGGAAAACTAAACCATACTTTCCAAAGTGATATGTTGAGCTCATTTTATTCACAATTAGTTATAAATTAAATGTAATTATTAAATCTAAATCTAAATGTTGAATCCAAAAGTTTAATCTAAATGTCAAACATTATACATTATAAGAAGACATGTTGACTCCAACTGTTACATCTAAATGTTATATCTAAATGTTACATCTAAATCTAAATGTTATCTAAAATTTTAAATCTAAATATGCATTTTGAATCCAAATGTTGAATATACATGTTAATATAAATGTTAAATCTAAAATTATATATTATATCCAAATAATAAACCTAATTCCCTATAAATTGTACATATAAATGATAAGTCTATATGAAAAATAATTACATATGTCTTTATTTATCATATCTGAATGTTAAATCAAAATTGTATATGCAAATGTTAAATTAGAATACATATTTAAATATACATGTTAAATATACCTTTTAAACATCAATATAAATGTTGACTATAAATGTAAACGTCTAAATCTAAAAGTGTTGTCTAAATATTAAATGTTAATTGTGCATGTTAACATCAATGTTGATTATGATTACAATCTAAATGTTAAATATCAATCTAAATGTTGATCATAAATTCAAATTTTGAATCTAAATCATGTTTTTAAGTATAAATCATGAGTCTAAATGTTGGATATGAATCTAAATTTAAAGGGGAACATTATCCCAATTTCAGAATTGTTAAAACCATTAAAATTCAGTTCCCAGTGGATAATTATATTTTTCTAAGTTTTTTTCAAAATTTTACCCATCACGCAATATCCCTAAAAAAAGCTTCAAAGTGCCTGATTTTAACCACCCGTCCATTTTCCTGTGACGTCACATAGTGAAGCCAACACAAACAAACATGGCGGGAAGAACAGCAAGCTATAGCGACATTAGCTCGGAATCAGACTCGGATTTCAGCGGCTTAAGCCATTCAACAGATTACGCATGTATTGAAACGGATGGTTGTAGTGTGGAGGCAGGTAGCGAAAACGAAATTGAAGAAGAAACTGAAGCTATTGAGCCATATCGGTTTGAACCGTATGCAAGCGAAACCGACGAAAACGACACGACAGCCAGCGACACGGGAGAAAGCGAGGACGAATTCGGCGATCGCCTTCTAACCAACGATTGGTATGTGTTTGTTTGGCATTAAAGGAAACTAACAACTATGAACTAGGTTTACAGCATATGAAATACATTTGGCAACAACATGCACTTTGAGAGTGCAGACAGCCCAATTTTCATCAATTAATATATTCTGTAGACATACCCTCATGTCATGAGGCCAGGGAAGCTAGGGTCGATATTCTTCTCTTGATCATCTTCGGTGGCATAAGGGACGGTGTGAGCCAAGACATCCAGGGGGTTTAGCTCGCTCATCTGCGGGAACAAACTGCCGCCATTGCTTGCCGTGCTACCGAGGTCCTTTGTCCCTGAATTGCTCACACACTCTGGCAGATTCAATGGGGGTCTGGCGGCAGATTTCTTTGACTGTATCAATGGAAATGCATCTGCTTTGAGTGTCGCAGGATATCCACACATTCTTGCCATCTCTGTCGTAGCATAGCTTTCGTCGGTAAAGTGTGCGGAACAAACGTCCAATTTCTTGCCACTTTGGCATCTTTGGGCCACTGGTGCAACTTGAATCCGTCCCTGTTCGTGTTGTTACACCCTCCGACAACACACCGACGAGGCATAATGTCTCCAAGGTACGGAAAACAGTCGAAAAAACGGAAAATAACAGAGCTGATTTGACTCGGTGTTTGAGAAAATGGCGGATTGCTTTCCGATGCGACGTCACATTGTGACGTCATCGCTCCGAGAGCGAATATAAGAAAGGCGTTTAATTCGCCAAAATTCACCCATTTAGAGTTCGGAAATCGGTTAAAAAAATATATGGTCTTTTTTCTGCAACATCAAGGTATATATTGACGCTTACATAGGTCTGGTGATAATGTTCCCCTTTAAATGTTAAATCTAAATGTGAAAACTAAATATAAATATTACATATAAACGTTTAATCAAAATGTTACACCTAAATTTAAATGTTAAATATAAATATAAATGTTGAATATAAATGTTCAATATAAATGTCAATGTTAAAACTAAATTTAAAAGTTAAATCTAAATCTAGATGTTAAAACTAAACATAGATATTACATTTAAACGTTTGATCTAAACGTTACATCTAAAAAGAAACTTTAAAAGTTAAAATTAAATGTTAACCCCGTTTCCATATGAGTTGGGAAATTGTGTTCGATGTAAATATAATACAATGATTTGCAAATCCTTTTCAACCCATATTCAATTGAATGCACTACAAAGACAAGATATTTGATGTTCAAACTGATAAACTTTATTTTTTTTTTGCAAATAATAATTAACTTAAAAATTTCATGGCTGCAACATGTGCCAAAGTAGTTGGGAAAGGGCATGTTCACCACTGTGTTACATCACCTTTTCTTTTAACAACACTCAATAAACGATTGGGAACTGAGGAAACTAATTGTTGAAGCTTTGAAAGTGGAGTTCTTTCCCATTCTTGTTTTATGTAGAGCTTCAGTCGTTCAACAGTCCGGGGGTCTCCGCTGTCGTATTTTACGCTTCATAATACGCCACACATTTTCGATGGGAGACAGGTCTGGACTGCAGGCGGAGCAGGAAAGTACCCGCACTTTTTTTTTTACGAAGCCACACTGTTGTAACGCGTGCTGAATGTAGCTTGGCATTTTCTTGCTGAAATAAGAAGGGGCGTCCATGAAAAAGACGGCGTTTAGATGGCAACATATATTGCTCCAAAACCTGTATGTACCTTTCAGTATTAATGGTGCCTTCACAGATGTGTAAGTTACCCATGCCTTTGGCACTAATGCACCCCCATACCATCACAGATGCTGGCTTTTGAACGTTGCGTCAATAACAGTCTGGACCAGGGGTGTCAAACTCAAATACAGAGTGGGCCAAAATTTAAAACTGATCAAAGCCGCGGGCCAAGGTTGAACAAATTAACCTTTTAATAGGAACCCAAACAAGTTTTGCATTGAATATTGAACAAGCAAGGCTTATATAACTTTATAGTGACATGCAAAGTAAAGTTTGAAATAATAATAATAATAATTTAAAAATATCAATGGCATATCAAATACAATTTAAATACAAATGCAATATCTCTTTTCTATTTGCAGCTTTCTGAAAAAAAAAAAAACCTTTCTCAACCAAAAGAAGGAATTTAGGGATTTCAACATCTACGGTCTGTAATATCATCAAAGGGTTCAGAGTATCTGGAGAAATCACTGCACATAAGCAGCTAAGCCCGTGACCTTTGGTCCCTCAGGCTGTACTGCATCAAGAAGCGACATCAGTGTGTAAAGGATATCACCACATGGGCTCAGGAACACTTCAGAAACCCACTGTCAGTAACTACAGTCGGTCGCTACATCTGTAAGTGCAAGTTAAAACTCTCCTATGCAAGGCGAAAATCGTTTATCAACAACACCCAGAAACGCCGTCGGCTTCGCTGGGCCTGAGCTCATCTAAGATGGACTGATACAAAGTGGAAAAGTGTTCCGTGGTCTGACGAGTCCACATTTCAAATTGTTTTTGGAAACTGTGGAAGTCGTGTCCTCCGGACGAAAGAGGAAAAGAACCATCCGGATTAGTATAGGCGCAAAGTTGAAAAGCCAGCATGTGTGATGTTATAGGGGTGTATTAGTGCCCAAGACATGGGTAACTTACACATCTGTGAAGGCGCCATTAATGCTGAAAGGTACATAC